>NW_026779122.1:142500-153000 GCF_030144855.1 Hypanus sabinus | reverse complement strand
GCCTTTCACCATTCGACTGTTCTCAATGATGTCACCCTTCACCCTTCTTTATTCAGGCTCATAATATGACAAGCCTTTCAATCTGGGAATCATTTCCGTGAACGCCCTTTGAACCCTCTCCAAATACAATACATTCTTTCTTATCTGTTCACAATACTAAAATGAGCCCTTACCAATGCTTCATAAATTTTCAATATGATAAGCTGACTTTTATATTCTTGTCCTCTTGTCCTCATGTCGCTTTTCCCTTCCTCAGAACAGTTTCAACCTCTAAATTATCCTTTAGGGAATCCTACACAAGGACTGACAAGTCTCTTTGCACATCATTCTCTTATTGTTGTATTTTCTCCATTTACAATATAATCAGTGTTGGACACTCGGGCTAATATAGTGATAATGGCGGTAAACGTTCAGTCGATGTGGTGCTCACGGTAATCGGAACGTCAGAGCTAACTGTCCTGCTTTTCATTAACCACGGATAGGAAGCATGTCCCCCTCTTGCCGTGCAATCCAAACTAACTGTGTGATTGTGTTCTACCGAGTCCGCGTCATTCGATGTGGTGTTGGGCCTGGATACGGCTTCTGTAAAAATACCACAGATCATGGATCACGTGTAACGTACTGCGCTGAAATGTTGGCTCCAAGGAGATATATTCTGCTTAAAGCAAACTACTACAGATGCACAGATTAGAGATAAAACCACAGAAAGCTGTCAATATTCTGGTCGCCTCACTGTAGGAAGGATGTGGAAGCCATAGAAAGGGTGCGGAGGAGATTTACAATGTTGTTGCCTGGATTAGGGAGCATGCCTAATGAAAGCAGATACAATGAACTCGGCCTTTTCTCCTTAAAGGGACGGAGCATGACTGGTGACCTGATAGAGGTGTACAAGATGATGAGAGGTATTGAGTATGTGGATAGTCAGAGGCATTTTCCCAGGGCTGAATTGGTTGCCACAAGAGGAAACAGGTTTAAAGTGCTGGGGAGTAGGTACAGAGGAAATGTCAGGGGTAAGTTTCTTACTCAGAGAGTGGTGAGTGCGTGGAATGAGCTGCCGGCAACGGTGGTGGAGGCGGATACGATAGGGGCTTTAAAGAGACTTTTCGATAGGTACGTGGAGCTTAGAAAAATGGAGGTTACATGTAAGCCTAATAATTTCTAAGGCAGGGCCATGTTCGGTACAACCTTGTGGGCCGAAGGGCCTGTGTTGTGCTGTATGTTTTCAATGTTTCTATACTGACTTAGACATGTGGACGGCACTGGGGAGGATAGCGTCGTTAAACTTTGAGGTAGATGACTTAGAATTACTCATTTCCAGCTGACTTAAGAAACAGTCCGTTTGCAAAAATAGAGCAAATTACAGCAAAAAATGATTACTTGATAGCCTTGAAGACGGAACTGAATCCGGCACACACAGGTGCGAGCAGCCTGCAGACAGAAACGGCGAGACACAGCCACGCACAACAGTGAGATCTGAACAGTCCGAGAGCATGTCTGGCAGAGTTCACTGGAGTCCAGGTTCTGCGACCACCGTAAAGGTTGTATTGTATTCTTTCACCACAGGAGTAAAATGAAAGTTATAGTCCGAGATCGCATGACTCTGTCTCACTTACCAGTGACACGCAGAGTGACGGTCGCTGAGGTTTGGGAGCCACTAATTGGAACCATATTCACACGGTATTCCCCGCTGTCCGACACGTTCACCGACTTCAGCAGAAGCGACCCGTTGGAGGTGAATAACTCAGCCCGAGATCTGTAGACATTGTCAATGGTCCAGGTTTGGCCGATCCACTGGAAGAGTGTTCTCCCATTGAAATTCCAGCTTCCACTGCTGACATTGCCCGACGGCCGCACTGAAAAGAGCGCATCTCTCCCGATGGTGACATTTATCTCGCTGTGCTCAGCGAGAATGGTAAAATGCTGAGACTCACCTGAAAAAGATAAAATCGTGTGAGGGAAAAGCGACAGAAGCGGATGGAATCGAGAACTGCACTTCGCTCAATCAGCACAGATAGCTCAGAACTGTACTTAGATCAGTGAGATCGTCTCTGCTAACCTGACCTTCTATCCTCTAACCACCCGCCGTTCTGTTGATTATCTGACCGCTCACTGTTCGAGAGAGTGACCCTCACCCGCCGTTATGTGGAGACAAAGAACGAGAGCTGCGAAGGCCAGTCCCGACATCCCGAGAGAGCAGCGCCGATCTCTGTTACACTCGGAGACTGAGCCGCACTTCCTGGTTTGCGGGTCTGATATCTGGATTCTGACGTCACAAGCGGCAGCGCTGATTGGATCAGAGAATCTGTAAATTGCTGAAATCGACATCAAATCCTGTGTGTTGTTCTACAACTATCTGCTGATGTGTGGAATCCGATAATGGTCTCAAAGAGAGTTTCTCTCACCCACCGACATGAAGAGAAAGAGAGAGAGTAAAGTGAACGTCATCCACGCGATCCCGAGAGAGCGGCGCCTGTCTCTGTTACATTCGGAGTCGGATCCGCATTTCCTGGTCTCCGTGCCAGATGTTGAGAGTGTGTTAGGTGAGAACTCGGAGCTGTTTGATTGCAGAGCGAGAAACAAGCGAATAAACGGAATAAAGCGCTGAAGGAACAGAAGGCTATTCGGCCTTCGATACTCTGCTGCCATGCTTTACAGCTGACGTGGCACTTTCCTCAAAACTACACTCCTCTGAAGTAGATAGAATGGTTGAGTGTTGTCACGGCACGTCAGCGGCTGGATTCTATTAGGTTAGGGTCCCCGAATTAGTTTTCTGCAAGGGCCAAATTATGTCAAGCATGTCAAGCCAAGGGCCAAAACTTCCGGGTTTTATTTTCCCTGCACCAGTAAGTTGTTTTATGGGCAGATGTTGCTGTTGCTGCTAACACTATTATTATTATTATTATTATTATTATTATTATTATTATTAGTAGTAGTAGTAGTAGTAGTAGTAGTAGTAGTAGAAGTGTTAGTGGAAGTAATAGTGTTAGTAATAGTAGTAATAGTAATAGTGGTAGTAGTAGTAGACAAAAAATGCACTCTTGAAAAAAAAGTAAGTTCAAAACCAGCCATTTAATTATGACTCTAGCTATCACAACTGTCAGCTGTCACAATGAGAACTCATCTGGGACAGCTACATGGATGAGAGGTGTATGGAAGGATATGGGCCGGGTGCAGGTCAGTGGGACATGGCAGAGAAATGGTACGGCAGAGCCAAGAAGGACCAGAAGGCCTGTTTCTGTGCTGTAATGTTCTGTGGTTCTGCGGCACGTATGCATATTTTACACACACACACACACACACACACACAGAGTTAGTTTGGAAATCTTCACCACCTCTTTTCCACACAAACATTTTTAGTCGTATTGCCTTTCCCACCGTTTCTGCTCTCTCATTTAAACTATATGTTCTTTTTAATTAAGCTATGTAGCATTTGAAGTATGAGTCGTAGCTATAAATGGAGTTATCAGTATTATTGTTGTCGTAATATTATACCACAATAAGATTGACAAGTGGACAAAATTAAATTGATTCACTCACCAGTCAGCGACAGCAGTGACATCGACGGGATGAGGCAACCCTTCTGATGTCGGGCCGGTATTCTGTTGTCGCAATCCTGAGGCACTGGCCGAGATGTGCATTGGAGAGTCTGTTTCTGTCCTGATTCTTCATGGAGTTCATTGAAGAAAACGATGACTCACTTATGTACGTGGAGCGGAACAGTGTGAATTGGAGCATTTCAATAGCTCTCGTGTTTTGAATTGAGCTTGGGGAACCACGTTGATCCAAAAGTCACTGAGTCCAACGTCCTTACGTTGTGGTTTCAGCAAATCAGAAGTTCTCATTTCCAAGACCTCCATCCGAAGAGTTGCCACATCTACGGAAGGCGCCAGCCTTTTGGCGTCTGCAGTCCACCGGCTGTCAGCCGAAACGGAGAACGGCGGTCTTGGGAGAGGAAGATGTCACCTTAGAGTTTAGGGGAGATTTCAAATCGTTCCCTGAAGTTTTCTGACAGGCTCTTCATGATGTACTTCATCACTGGGTCTTCCCCATTTCGTTCTTCTCGCAATGGTCCCGCAGACGTGGAAAGTGGAACTTTCCCCCGTGAGGGACGTAGAGAGCGCGCAGTAGGTCGCGGGCTCCACAGGGGGTAGGTCCAGTGTACGGTGTCGGATGAGGTTAAAGTAACTTAGAGCAGCGCGCGCTTTATTGATATGTTATGACAGGTGTGTTAATGGAAGTGACAATGGCCCGGCGCGGTCCAGACATTTGGTTCTCGCGGTATGGACATGGCCAGCGTTCCGCCTATTGGGGTTATCTGGATTAGGTGATCGAAGAGATTTGGCACTGTTTTGTCATCAAAGACTGGGAAGTGTCTGGAACTGCAAGGTGGGGAGTATTCTGACTCTTTCCATCACCGTCTGGTGTGAAGCCCACAATGACGAGGATCGGGAAAGATTGCTCCCTTCTCATTATTACAGACTGGGATATGCTCTCTTCTGATTATTACCGTCCCAGATATGCTCTTGTCTCATTACCATCATCCGGAATATGCTCCCTTCTCATTATTACAGTCTGGGATATGCTCTCCTCTCATTACTGTCGTCCCAGATATGCTCTTGCCTCATTACCATCATCCGGAATATGCTCCCTCCTCATTATCACAGTCTGGGATATGCTCTCCTCTCCGCATGTTAACGGAGCAGGCGACGTAGTAGAGGGCGGCGGAGAAGTGGGAGATGGACTAGGAAGGCTTTGGCTCGAGAGGCTTCGGTAAGCAGAGGCTGAGGACGAACTTGATCGGTGAGGTAAGGCCGGGAAAGCTCCTTTAATAACTTTAATTAACTTAGGAGTAGGTAATGAAGGCAGCAGTTCGGACAGCCGGTTGCTCCGATTGCAGTATGTGGGAAGTCAGGGCGAGCACTATTGTCTCTGATGACTACACCTGTAAAAGGTGCATCCAGCTGCAGCTTTTGACAAACCGTGTTAGGGAACTGGAGCTGGGGCTGGCTGAACTTCGGATCATTCGTGAGGCAGAGGCAGAAGTAAACAATAGTTACAGGGAGATAGTCACCCCTATAAGTCAGAAGGCAGATAGCTGGGTGACTGTCAGGAGACGGAAGGATAATGGAGTGAATGAGCAGAGCACTCTAATTAATCACTGAGGACCTTGAATCATCCGGGATGCTCGATCTCTTCCACAAAACCTCCTATCTGTGCCCCTTAACTATCGAACCCCTATCACTACTGCTCTCCTCTTTTCCTTCCTTCCCTTCTGAGCTGCCAGGGACGCAACCACTGCAACCTGACCTTAATAGGTCGTCCCCACCAACAGTATCCAAAACGGTATCCTTAATATTGATGGGAACGGCCGCAGGTGTGCTCTGCACATTCACTCTGTTTTCCTTCCGTCTCCTGATTGTTGGCGGGAACGACCTATTTGGGTCAGGTTGCAGTGGTTGCGTCCCTGGCAGCGAGACTGGACCCTCAGCTCAGAAGGGAAGGAGGGAAAGGAGGAGAGCAGTAGTGAAAGGGGGTTCGATAGTTAGGGGCACAGTTGGGAGGTTCTGTGGAAGAGATCGAGCATCCCGGAAGGTCTGTTGTCTCTCTGGTGCCAGGGTCAGCGATATCTCGGATCGAGTTCTCAGTATTCTCATGAGGGAGGGTGAGCAGCCGGATGTCGTGGCTGAGGAGAGCAAGAAGTGGGCATGAGAAGGCCATGGCGAGTAGGGAAGACGAAAACCCCAAGGTATTCTTCAATTATATGAAGATCAAAAGGTCGACAGGAGTGACGATCGGGCCGATTAGAGATAAAGGGCATCAATGATTATTTCCTCAACCAGGTCCTGAATGAATATTTCTCTTCGGTATTCACCAATGAGAGGGAATGGTAAGGACAATATGAGTGAGGTTGATATTCTGGTGTCCAACAAGTATCGGTTCTGGGACCTCTAATTTTCGTGATTTTTATTAAAGACTTGGATATGGGGGTAGAAGGGCGGGTTGGTAAGTTTTCAGACGACACAAAGATTGCTGGTGTTGTAGATAGTGTTGAGGATTGTCGAAAATCGCAGAGATACATTGATAGGATGCAGAACTGGGCTGAGAACTGGCAGATGCAGTTCAACCCGGAGAAGTGTGAGGTGGTACACTTTGGAAGGACAAACTCCAAGGCAGAGTAAACAGTAAACGGCAGAACACTTGGAAGTGTGGAGGAGCGGAGAGATCTGGGTGTACCTGTCCACAGATCCCTGAAAGTTGCTTCACAGGTAGATAGGGTAGGATGCTCTGGAGCAAGTTGATATTAAGGGAGAAGAGCTGTTAAAATACATCAGGACAGAAAGTTCTGGGGCCAGACGGAATATTCTCCAGGCTGCTCTGCAGGCGAGGGAAGAGATTGCTGAGCCTCTGGCTAGGATCTTTATGTCCTCGATGTCCACAGGAATATTACCGGAGGATTGGAGTAAGACGAAAGTTGTCCCCTTGGTCAAAAAAGTTAGTAGGGATAGTCCAGGTAATTACCGACCAGTGAGTCTTACATCTGTGGTGGGAAAGCTGTTGGAAAAGATTCGTAGAGATAGGATTATGGGCATTTAGAGTATCATGGTCTGATCAGGGACAGTCAGCATGGCTTTGTGAAGGGAAGATCGAAGAACTCTATCAATAGGTTACCAGGCATATTGATGTGGGTCGTATAGTGGATGTGAACTATATGGATTTTAGTACGCCATCTGACAAGGTCCCACATTGTAGGCTTACTTAGAAAGTCAGAAGGCATGGGATCCAGGGAAGTTTGTCCAGGTGGATTCAGAATTGGCTTGCCTGCAGAAGGCAGAGACTCGTGGTGGAGGGAATATATTCGGATTGGAGGGTTGTGACTCGCGGTATCCCACAAAAATCGGTTGTGGGAACTCTACTTTTCATGATTTTTATTAAGGACCTGGATATAGGGGAGGTAGGGTGGGTTGACAAGTTTGCAGACGACACAATGATTGGCCGAGTCGAGGATAGTGTCGAGGTTTGTCAGAGACTGCGGAGAAACATTGATAGGATGCAGAAGTGGTCTGAGAAGTGACAGATAGAGTTCAACCCTGGGAAGTGTGAGGTAGTACACTTTGGAAGGACAAACTCCAAGGCAGAGTACAAAGTAAATGGCAGAACACGTGGCATTGTGGAGAAGCGAGGGATATGAGGGTACATGTCCATAAATCCCTGAAAATTGCCTCACAGGTAGATAGGGTAGTTTAGAAAGCTTATGGGTGTTAGCTTTCATAAGTCGAGGGATAGAGTCGGGGTAATGATGCAGCTCTATAAAACTCTAGTTAGGCCACCCTTGGAATATTGTATCCAGTTCTGGTCACCTCTCTATAGGAAGGATGTGGAAGCATTGGAAAGGGTACAAAAGAGATTTACCAGTGTTCGGTCTGGTTTAGAGAGTATGGATAATGATCAGAGATTTGTGGTGCTAGTTATTTGCTCTTTGGAGAGAAGGACGAGGAGGAGGAGAGGAGACATGACAGAGTGTTTAAGGAAAAGTTGGGAAATTCAAGGGGGGTATTAGAGGAATGTTTTTCACTCAGAGAGTGGTTAGTGCGTGGAACGCAATGCCTGATTCAGTGGTGGAGGCAGATACATTGGTGAAGTTTAAGCGACTGTTAAACAGGTATCTGGAGGAATTTAAGATGTGGGAGTGTTTATATGGGGGGGGGCAAGGTTTAAGGGTCGGCCAAACGTTGTGGGCCGAAGTGCCAGCAATGTGCTGCACTATTCTAAGTTCTATGGTCTATGTTCTAAAGAGAAGATACTGAGTGGCTTTGACCGTTGAATTTGAATTGCTGTCAAAAGAGGAGGAAGTGATTTCCACAACTTCCCATTCTGTTTTCTATTATTAGCAGCCAGTGTAGCTTTGGACACTGCTGCATTGCAAACGAATGCAACTGCAACATGCACCTTCCCTTCCTACAGCACCAGCAGGGAATGGCCGATGTGTGCAATGTCTATAGAATGCAGCACGGTTACTCGCCAGGACTATTCTGCGCGAACATTCGGACCACCATTCACACCACATCCAAATACCCCATCCCGAACATAATAGACAATAGACAATAGGTGCAGAAGTAGTCACAGTGTGTGCGGCCTCTGCTGTGCAGCTCCCCAGTGCAGGGTTCAATCGCAGTGTGTGTGTGTGTGTGTGTGTGTGTGTGTGTGTGTGTGAGTGTGTGTGTGTGTCTGTGTGTGTGTGTGTGTGTGTGCGAGTGTGTGTGTGTGTGTGTGTGTGTGTGTGTGTGTGTGTGTGTGTGTGTGTGTGTGTGTGTGTGTGTGTGTGTGCGTGTGTGTGTGTAATATACATGCGCAATCTACAACTTATACATCACAGAACGTTGCAGCATAGAAATAGGCCTTTTGGCCTCTCCTGGCTCTGCCGTACCATTTTTCTGCCTTGTCCCATTGACCAGCAACCGACCCATATCCCTCCATACACCTCTCATCCGTGTAGCTGTTCAAGTTCTTCTTAAATTTTAAAAGTGAGCCTGCATTTACCACTTCATCTGGCAGCTCATTCCACACTTTCACTACTCTCTGCATGATGAAGCCCCCCCCCCCCATGTTCTTTTCAATCTTTTCCCCCTTCACCCTTAACCCATCTCCTCTTATTTTTTTTCTCCTCTAACCTCAGTGGAGAAGCCTGATTTCATTAATTCTCTGTTGCCAAAATTATTTTATATACCTCTATCCAGTCTCCCCACATTCTTCCCCTCTCCAGGGAATAAAGTCCTAACCTATTCAACCTTCCTTTCTGTACTGTCGATTGTATCTTCCTAACTAACCCCCTATGCGGGACCCTGTCAAAGGCCTTACTGAAGTCCACACTGGCAACATACACTGCCTTTCCTGCATTTGCACATGCACATCAAGCAACATATTTTCGCCCTGCTTCCTCTACATGTTATACATCTCTCTCTTCCTCTTTACCAGAGTTCCACTACAGCGAGAGAACCAATGTTCCTTATCCTTAATCACTCTGCTTTTAATCCTGACAGAAACATTCAAACTCTGTACTCTCAAAATTTCCCCTTTCAAGGCCTCCTACTTATCAACGACATCCTTGCCAAAGACCAACCTGTCCAAATCCACCTTTTTTATATCCTTCCTCATTTCTTCAAAATTGGCCTTTTCTCCCAGTTTTAGAACTTCAACCCAAGGATCATGTCTTATCTTCACCCATGATCAAGTTGAAACTAATGCCTGGAAACAAAATGTTCGTCCACACACACTTGCGTCGCCTGTCCTACCTCGTTTCCTAATAGGAGATCTAATATTGTATCCTCTCTCGTCGGTACCTCTATATACTGATCGAAACATGGGAAACAAACCGAGTTGCAGGAAACTTGCTGGGTGATTGGTGTGTGTCCTATGTTTTAGTAATTACTATATCCCTGAGAAACTGATTCAATGCTTGAAAGTCTGTTGAGACTGGCTACAGTGAGGTGAGTATTAAAACCGTCAGTCCTGATGGATAAACAAACTGTTACTAACATGGACCTGTAAAACATTCAGCATGTATTTCACCATGAACTAGCCTGTGGTGTGTTGGGGAGTGATGGATGGAGAAGGAACTGCTCTATTTTGAGAGTATTTGTGGTACAATTGAACTTCTGAAGAACCTATGAGGAAGTAATGACCGCAGTTTCGTCTTTCTGACTTACCTATTATTAGCGGAATGTGAGGTGTTAAACTCTGCTACAGAGCTAACGAATGCAATTGCAACATGCACCTTCCCTTGCTCCAGCAAAAGCATCAGTAGGCATCAGTCGCAGCATCAAGGTGTGTGTGTGTGTGTGTGTGTGTGTGTGTGTGTGTGTGTGTGTGTGTGTGTGTGTGTGTGTAATATACATGCGCAATCTACAACTTATACATCACAGAACGTTGCAGCATAGAAATAGGCCTTTTGGCCTCTCCTGGCTCTGCCGTACCATTTTTCTGCCTTGTCCCATTGACCAGCAACCGACCCATATCCCTCCATACACCTCTCATCCGTGTAGCTGTTCAAGTTCTTCTTAAATTTTAAAAGTGAGCCTGCATTTACCACTTCATCTGGCAGCTCATTCCACACTTTCACCACTCTCTGCATGATGAAGCCCCCCCCCCATGTTCATTTCAATATTTTCCCCCTTCACCCTTAACCCATCTCCTCTTGTTTTTTTTTTCTCCTCTAACCTCAGTGGAGAAGCCTGATTTCATTAATTCTCTGTTGCCAAAATTATTTTATAAACCTCTATCAAGTCTCCCCACATTCTTCCCCTATCCAGGGAATTAAGTCCTAACCTATTCAACCTTCATTTCTGTACTGTCGATTGTATCTTCCTAACTAACCCCCTATGCGGGACCCTGTCAAAGGCCTTACTGAAGTCCACACTGGCAACATACACTGCCTTTCCTGCATTTGCACATGCACATCAAGCAACTTATTTTCTCCCTGCTTCCTCTACCTGTTATACATCT
>NW_026779122.1:127500-137500 GCF_030144855.1 Hypanus sabinus | reverse complement strand
ATGTTCTTTTCAATCTTTTCCCCCTTCACCCTTCACCCATCTCCTCTTGTTTATTTTTTCTCCTCTAACCTCAGTGGAGAAGCCTGATTTCATTAATTCCCTGTTGCCAAAATTATCTTTTATACCTCTATCAAGTCTCCCCACATTCTTCCCCTCTCCAGGGAATAAAGTCCTAACCTATTCAACCTTCCTTTCTGTACTGTCGATTCTATCTTCCTAACTAACCCCCGATGCGGGACCCTGTCAAAGGCCTTACTGAAGTCCACACTGGCAACATACACCGCCTTTCCTGCATTTGCACATGCACATCCAGCAACATATTTTCTCCCTGCTTCCTCTACGTGTTATACATCTCTCTCTTCCTCTTTACCAGAGTTCCACTACAGCGAGAGAACCAATGTTCCTTATCCTTAATCACTCTGCTTTAAATCCTGACAGAAACATTCAAATTCTGTACTCTCAAAATTTCCCCTTTCAAGGCCTCCTACTTACCAACGACATCCTTGCCAAAGACCAACCTGTCCAAATACACCTTTTTTTATATCCTTCCTCATTTCTTCATAATTGGCCCTTTTTCCAAGTTTTAGAACTTCAACCCAAGGATCATGTCTTATCTTCACCCATGATCCAGTTGAAACTAATGCCTGGAAACAAAATGTTCGTCCACACACACTTGCCTCGCCTGTCCTAACTTGTTTCCTAATAGGAGATCTAATATTGTATCCTCTCTCGTCGGTACCTCTATATACTGATGGAAACATGGGAAACAAACCAAGTTGCAGGAAACTTGCTGGGTGATTGGTGTGTGTCCTATGTTTTAGTAATTACTATATCCCTGAGAAACTGATTCAATGCTTGAAAGTCTGTTGAGAGTGGCTACAGTGAGGTGAGTATTAAAACCGTCAATCCTGATGGATAAACAAACTGTTACTAACATGGACCTGTAAAACAGTCAGCATGTATTTCACCATGAACTGGCCTGTGGTGTGGTGGGGGAGTGATGGATGGAGAAGGAACTGCTCTATTTTGAGAGTATTCGTGGTACAATTGAACTTCTGAAGAACCTATTAGGAAGTAATGACCGCAGTTTCGTCTTTCTGACTTACCTATTATTAGCAGAATGTGAGGTGTTAAACTCTGCTACAGAGCTAACGAATGCAATTGCAACATGGACCATCCTTGGCTCTAGCACCAGCAGGTAATGACCGATGTGTGCAGTTTCTATAGAATACAGTACGGTTACTCGCTAGGACTATTCTGCGAGAACATTCGGACCTCTATTCACACCACTACCAAATACCTCACCCCCAACCTAACAACCGTTCTCGCCCGGAGGGTGACGATCAGCAAAGAAAATGTGGAACTAAGTTAGACAGGAATGGTCTGCAAGAATGGTGACAATGGGTGCAGCCTCTGCTGTGCAGCTCCCCAGTACAATAGGCATCAGTCGCAGCATCAAGGGATGTGTGTGTGTGTGTGTGTGTGTGTGTGTGTGTGTGTGTGTGTGTGTGTGTGTGTGTGTGTGTCTGTGTGTGTGTGTGTGTGTGTGTGTAATATACATGCGCAATCTCAAACTTATACATCACAGAACGTTGCAGCATAGAAATAGGCCTTTTGGCCTCTCCTGGCTCTGCCGTACCATTTTTCTGCCTTGTCCCATTGACCAGCAACCGGCACATATCCCTCCATACACCTCTCATCCGTGTAGCTGTTCAAGTTCTTCTTAAATTTTAAAAGTGAGCCTGCATTTACCACTTCATCTGGCAGCTCATTCCACACTTTCACCACTATCTGCATGATGAAGCCCCCCCCCTCATGTTCATTTCAATATTTTCCCCGTTCACTCTTAACCCATCTCCTCTTGTTTTTTTTTTCTCCTCTAACCTCAGTGGAGAAGCCTGATTTCATTAATTCTCTGTTGCCAAAATTATTTTATAAACCTCTATCAAATCTCCCCACATTCTTCCGCTCTCCAGGGAATAAAGTCCTAACCTATTCAACCTACATTTCTGTACTGTCGATTGTATCTTCCTAACTAACCCCCTATGCGGGACCCTGTCAAAGGCCTTACTGAAGTCCACACTGGCAACATACACTGCCTTTCCTGCATTTGCACATGCACATCCAGCAACATATTTTCTCCCTGCTTCCTCTACATGTTATACATCTCTCTCTTCCTCTTTACCAGAGTTCCACTACAGCGAGAGAACCAATGTTCCTTATCCTTAATCACTCTGCTTTAAATCCTGACAGAAACATTCAAATTCTGTAATCTCAAACTTTCCACTTTCAAGGCCTCCTACTTACCAATGACATCCTTGTCAAAGACCAACCTGTCCAAATCAACCTTTTCTATATCCTTCCTCATTTCTTCATAATTGGCCCTTTTTCCCAGTTTTAGAAATTCAACCCAAGGATCATGTCTTATCTTCACCCATGATCCAGTTGAAACTAATGCCTGGAAACAAAATGTTCGTCCACACACACTTGCGTCGCCTGTCCTAACTCGTTTCCTAATAGGAGATCTAATATTGTATCCTCTCTCGTCGGTACCTCTATATACTGATCGAAACATGGGAAACAAACCGAGTTGCAGGAAACTTGCTGGGTGATTGGTGTGTGTCCTATGTTTTAGTAATTACTATATCCCTGAGAAACTGATTCAATGCTTGAAAGTCTGTTGAGAGTGGCTACAGTGAGGTGAGTATTAAAACCGTCAGTCCTGATGGATAAACAAACTGTTACTAACATGGACCTGTAAAACATTCAGCATGTATTTCACCATGAACTAGCCTGTGGTGTGGTGGGGGAGTGATGGATGTAGAAGGAACTGATCTATTTTGAGAGTATTTGTGGTACAATTGAACTTCTGAAGAACCTATGAGGAAGTAATGACCGCAGTTTCGTCTTTCTGACTTACCTATTATTAGCAGAATGTGAGGTGTTAAACTCTGCTACAGAGCTAACGAATGCAATTGCAACATGCACCTTCCCTTGCTCCAGCAAAAGCAGGTAATGACCGATGTGTGCAGTTTCTATAGAATGCAGCACGGTTACTCGCTAGGACTATTCTGCGAGAACATTCGGACCTCTATTCACACCACTACCAAATACCTCACC
This sequence comes from Hypanus sabinus, assembly GCF_030144855.1. Lineage (NCBI taxonomy): Eukaryota > Metazoa > Chordata > Chondrichthyes > Myliobatiformes > Dasyatidae > Hypanus > Hypanus sabinus. Next base: position 134,380 of record NW_026779122.1, on the reverse strand, counting down.
CCCATCCTAACAACCGTTAGACAGGAATGGTCTGCAAGAATGGTCACAATTGGTGCAGACTCTGCTGTGCAGCTCCGCAGTACAATAGGCATCAGTCGCAGCATCAAGGGGTGTGTGTGTGTGTGTGTGTGTGTGTGTGTGTGTGTGTGTGTGTGTGTGTGTGTGTGTGTGTGTGTTTGTGTAATATACATGCGCAATCTGCAACTTATACATCACAGAACGTTGCAGCATAGAAATAGGCCTTTTGGCCTCTCCTGGCTCTGCCGTACAATTTTTCTGCCTTGTCCCATTGACCAGCAACCGACCCATATCCCTCCATACACCTCTCATCCGTGTAGCTGTTCAAGTTCTTCTTAAATTTTAAAAGTGAGCCTGCATTTACCACTTCTTCTGGCAGCTCATTCCACACTTTCACCACTCTCTGCATTATGAAGCCCCCCCCATGTTCTTTTCAATCTTTTCCCCCTTCACCCTTAACCCATCTCCTCTTGTATTTTTTTTTTCTTCTCTAACCTCAGTGGAGAAGCCTGATTTCATTAATTCTCTGTTGCCAAAATTATTTTATATACCTCTATCAAGTCTCCCCACATTCTTCCCCTCTCCAGGGAATAAAGTCCTAACCTATTCAACCTTCATTTCTGTACTGTCCATTGTATCTTCCTAACTAACCCCCGATGCGGGACCCTGTCAAAGGCCTTACTGAAGTCCACACTGGCAACATACACTGCCTTTCCTGCATTTGCACATGCACATCAAGCAACATATTTTCTCCCTGCTTCCTCTACCTGTTATACATCTCTCTCTTCCTCTTTACCAGAGTTCCACTACAGCGAGAGAACCAATGTTCCTTCTCCTTAATCACTCTGCTTTTAATCCTGACAGAAACATTCAAACTCTGTACTCTCAAACTTCCCCCTTTCAAGGCCTCCTACTTACCAACGACATCCTTGCCAAAGACCAACCTGTCCAAATCCACCTTTTTTATATCCTTCCTCATTTCTTCAATTTGGACTTTTTTCCCAGTTTAGAACCTCAACCCAGGATCATGTCTATCGTCATCCATGATCAAGTCGAATCTAATGGTGTTATGATCCCTGAAACCAAAGTGTTCCCCTGCACACTCTTCTGTCACCTGACCTAACTTGTTTCCTTTTAGGAGATCTAATATTGCATCCTCTGTCGTCGGTACATCTATATTTAGATGGAGACATGGGAAACAAGCCGAGTTACAGGAAACTTGCTGGTTGATAGCTGTGTGGCATATGTTTTAATAATAACTTCAGCCCTGTGAAAATAATTCAATGCTTGAGAGTCTGTTGAGAATGGCTACTGTGGGGAGTCAATCCGCTGTGTATTACAACAGACAGACCTGATGGATAAACAAGCTATTACATACTTGGATCTGTGAAACGGTCTGGATGTTTTTCAACATGAATTGGCCTGTGGGGTGGTGGGACGTGATCGATCGAGGAGGAACTGGGTTGTTTTGAGAGTATTGCCGGTTCAATTGAACTGCTGAAGAACCTATGAGGAAGTAATTACCACAGTGTCGTCTTTCTGACTTATCTATAATTAACAGAATGTGAGGTGTTAATCACTACTACAGAGCAAACGAATCCAATTGCAACATGCACCTTCCCTTGCTCCAGTACCAGCAGGGAATGGCCGATGTGTACACTCTCTGTAGAATGCAGCACAGTTACTCGCCAGGGCTATTCTGCGAGAACACTCAGACCTCCATGCACACCACTACAAAATACCTCACCTCCAACCTAACAACCGTTCTCGCCCGGAGGGCAAAGGTCAGCAAGGAAAATGAGAAAAAAAGCACTGGGACGTCACTTTTGCCCCCAAGACAATCTTTTGGACACAACGGGGAGACGGTAGACCTTCCCGCTGCCCTCGCACTTCATGAAAGATGAACGAGGCATTGCGGGTAACATTTCACCCTCCTTCAGCAAGTAAGGTCACAGTGGGTAGAGGCCTGTGCTGTGCAAGTCCACAGTACAGGGTTCAATCACAACACCAGGTGTGTGTGTGCGTGTGTGCGTGTGTGCGTGCGTCCGTGTATGTGTGTGTGTGTGTGTGTGTGTTTGTGTGTGTGTGTGTGTGTGTGTGTGTGTCTGTGTGTGTGTGTGTGTGTGTGAGTGTGTAATATTCATACTTACCACAGAACTATAGAACATTCCAGCACAGACTCTGGCCTTTTGGCCCTCCCTGGCCGTGCGGTATCATTTCTCTGCCATGTCTCACTGACCTGAACCCGGCCCATATCCCACCATCCACCTCTCATCCATGTGGCTATTCCAGTTCTTTCTTAAATGTGAAAAGTGACCCCGCATTTACCACTTTATCTGGCAGCTCATTCCACACATCCACCACTCTCTGTATTATGGATCTCCACCCACCAATGATCCCTTTAAACTTTTCCCCCTTCACGCTTAATCCCTGTTCTCTTGTTAGTTTTCTCCCCTAGATTCAGTGGAGAAAGCCTGATGTCATTCGTTCTATCGATTTCCATCAAAACTTTATAGACTTCTATCAAGTCTCCTCTCATTTTTCCGCTCCATGGAATAAAGTCCGAACCTATTCAAACTTTCTCTGTAACTCTGTTTCTGAAGTCCTGGCAACATACCTGAAAACCATCTCTGCACTCTATCAACCCTATTAAAATCCTTACTCTAATTTGTTGACCAAAACTGCACACAATACTCCAAATTCTGCTTCACCAATACCTGATACAACCTCACCATTACATTCGAACTCTTAAATTCTATACTTCGATTTATAAATATCAATGTACAAAAAGCTCTCTTTCCTATCCTATTTAGCGGTGACGCCACTTTTAAGGAATATTATGCCTGTAATCCACCGATTCTAATGCACTCCCCAGTGTCCTACCAATACCTTGTATGTTCCATCTTGGTGTTTCCCTCCAAAGTGCAATACCTCACACTTACCTGTATTAAACTCCTTCAGATGTTTTGGGTCCATATCCCTGTGCAAGCTTTGAAAACCTTCCTCACTCTCCACTACCCCTCCAATCTTTTTTTCATCAGCAAATTTGCTGATCCAATTTACCACATTGTCATGCAGATCATTGATTTGGATGACAAAATACAATGGACCCAGCACTAATATCTGTGGCACACCACTAGTCACAGGCCTCCACTCAGAGAAGAATTCCTCCAATACCACTCTCTGGCTTCTTCCATTGTACCAATGGCTAATGCAATTTACTACCTCACCATGTATTCCCAGCGACTGTACTTTTCTAACTAACCTCCCATGCGGGATCTTGTCAAAGGCCTTACTGAAGTCCATGTAGACAACATCAACTGCCTTGCCTTCATCCACTTTGCTTTTAATCTCCTCTAATCACGAATAGGTTTGTTAAACCTGACATACCACGTACAAAGCCGGGTTGACTCTCCCTAATAAGCCCCTGTCTTTCTGAAAACTGATAGATCCTATCCCTTAGTACTCCTTCCGATTATTTATCTACTACTGACTACAAACCTACCAGCCTATAATTTCCTTGATTACTTTTTGAGACCTTTTAAACATCAGAACAACATGAGCTATCCTCCAATCCTCCGGCACCTCACCAGTAGATACCAACATTTTAAATATATCTGCCATGGACACTGAAATTTCAACACTTGTCTCCTGCAAGGTCCGAGGGAATACCCTATCAGATCCTGGGTATTCATCCACTCTGACTTGCCACAAGATAGCAAGAAACTCCTCCTCTTCAATCTGCATAGGTTACATGGCTTCACTACTTGTTTGCCTTATTTTCATTGACTCCATACCAGTTTTCCTACTAAATACAGATGCAAAAAAAAAAAATTAAAGACCTCCCCCATTTCTTTTGGTTCCATGCATAGCCGACCACATTGATCGTCAAGAGGACCAGCTTTATATTTACTATCCATGTGCTCTTAATGGATCTGTAGAAGTCCTTCGGATTACCCTTCACCTTGACTGCCAGAGCTACCTCATGTCTTCTTTTAGCCTTCCTGAGTTCTTCCTTAAGTATTTTTAGTACTTGTTATACTCCTCAACTACCTTATTTGCTCCCTGTTTCCTATACATGTTATACATCTCCCTCTTCCTCTCTATCAGAGTTCCAGTATGCCTTGAGAACCAAAGTTCCTTATCCTTATTCACTTTGCTTTTAATCCTGACAGGAACATACAAACTCTGTACTCTCAAAATTTCTCCTTTCAAGGCCTCATACCTATCAACGACATCCGTGCCAAAGAACAACCTGTCCAAATCCACGCTTTTTATATACTTCCTCATTTCTTCAAAATTGGCTTTTTTTCCAGTTTAGAAACTCAAACCGGGGACCAGATCTATCGTCATCCATAATCAAGTTGAAACTAATGGTGTTATAATCCCTGGAACCAAAGTGTTCCCCTGCACACACTTCCATCACCTGTCCTAACACTTTTCCTAATTGAGATCTAATATTGCAACCTCTCTACTTACACATCTATATATTGATGGAAACATGGGAAATGAGCCGAGTTGCAGTAAACACGTTGCGTGATGGATGTGTTCTAATAATTACTCCAGTTCTGTGGAAATGATTCAATGCTTGAGAGCCTGTTGAGAATGGCTCCCGTGAGGTGTCAATCCTCTGTGTATTACAACCGACAGTCCTGATGGATAAACAAGCTATTACTTACACGGATGTGTGAAACAGTCAATATGTTTTTCAACATCAACTGGCCTGTGGGGTAGGGTGGGGTGTGAGTGATCAATGGAGAAGGAGCTGCGTTGTCTTGAGAGTATTCCTGGTCCAATTGAACAGCTGAAGAAACTATGAGGAAGTAATTACCACCGTGTCGTATTTCTGACTTATCTATAATTAGTGTTAAACTCTGCTACAGAGCAAACGAATGCAATTGCAACATGCACCTTCCCTTGCAGGCAGGCAATGGCCGATGAGTGCACTGTCTGTAGAATGCAGCACAGTTACTCGCCAGGGCTATTCTGCGAGAACACTCGGACCACCATTCACACCACTACCAAATACCTGACCCCCAACTAACAACCGTGCTCGCACAGAGGGCGAAGGTCAGCAAGGAAAATGAGGAAGAAGGCGATTAAATGTTACTTTTGCCAGCAAGACCATCTTTTGGACTCCACGGAGAGACAATATTCTTTCTCGCTGCCCATTCCCTTCAGGAAAGATGAACGAGACATTGCAGGGTCACAGTCCTCCTGTCCCTCTGCAAGAATGGTCAGAGTGGGTGCGGCCTCTGCTGTGCAGCTCCCCAGTACCGTGTTCAATCGCAGCATCCAGGTGTGTGCATGTGTGAGTGTGTGTGTGTGTGTGTGTGTGTGTGTGTGTGTGTGTGTGTGTGTGTGTGTGTGTGTGTGTGTGTGTGTGTGTGTGTGTGTGTGTGTGTCTGTGTGTGTGTGTGTGTTTGTGAAATATACATACGCACTAGACAGCATATACATCATAGAACGTTGCAGCATAGAAACTGGGCTTTTGGGCTTTCTTGGCTGTGCCGTACCATTTTTCTACCATGTCCCACTGACCTGCCCCCGGCCCATAACCCTCCAAACACCTCTCATCCATGTAGCTGTTCAAGTTCTTCTTAAATATTCAAAGTGAGCCTGCATTTACCACTTCATTCCAGACTTCCACAACTCTCTGTATAATGAAGCCCCCTCAATGTCCATTTCAATCTTTTCCCCATTCACCCTTAACCCATGTTCTCCTGTTATTTTCTCCTCTAACCTCAGTGGAGAAAGCCTGATTGCATTAACTCTATCTATATCCATCATGAATTTATATACCTCTATCAAGTCTCCCCTCATTCTGCTACACTCCAGGGAATAGAGACCTAACCTATTTAAACTTTCTTTGCAACTCAGTTTCCTAAGTCCCGTCAACATCCTTGTAAACCATCTCTGCACTCTGTCAGCCTTATTAACATCCTTCCACTAATTTGGTGACCAGAGCTGCACAGAATACTGCCAATTTGACCTCACCAATACCTTATCCAACCTCACCATAACAATCCAACTCTTTTACTCAGTACTTTGGTTTATAAAGGCCAATGTACCAAAAGTTACCTTTCCTACCCTATCTATTACGGAAGTTTGTATCTGTATTCTTAGATCCTTCTGTTCTACAGCACTCCACAGTGCCCTAGCATTTACCTTGTAAGTTCTACCTTGCTGTTTCATTCCAAAGTGCAATACTTCACACTTCTCTGCTGTGAACTCCATCTGCCATTTTTCAGCCCATTGTTCCAGCTGGTCCAAAACCCTCTGCAAGCTTTGAAAACCTTCTTCACTGTCCACTACACATCCTGTCTTTGCATCATCAACAAATTTACTGATCCAATTTGCCACAATATCATCCAGATCATTGATTTGGATGACAAATAACAACAGACCCAGCACTGATCTCTGCTGCACACCACTAGTCACAGGCCTCCACTCAAAGAAGCAGTCCCCCACTACCACTCACTGGCTTCCCCCATTGAACCAATGGCTAATGCAATTTACTATCTCACTATCTATTCCTAGCGACGGTGTCTTCCTAATTAACATCCCATGCGGGATCTTGTCAAATACCTTACTGAAGACCACGTAGACAACAAAGGACTTGACGTTATCCACTTTCCATTTAACCTCTTCAAAACACTAATAGATTTGTTACAAATGAGCTGCCATGCACAAAGCCGTGCTGACTGTACCGAATAAGTCCCTGTCTATCTGAATACTTAGATATCCTATCTCCTAGTACTCCTTACAATAATTTATATACTACAGACTGCAAACCTACCGGCCTGTAATTTCGCTGATTACATTTAGAGCATCTTTAAATACCGGAACAACATGAGCTATC
>NW_026779122.1:0-122500 GCF_030144855.1 Hypanus sabinus | reverse complement strand
GAAAAATTCAAAATGAAATTCAATCAGAATGAAAATATTTTACAAGGTAAAGCCTGCAATGCCTCGTTAATCTTTCAGGAAGGGAGTGGGCAGCGGGAAAGACTGTCGGCTTGTTTCCCATGTCCGTGCAGAATTTACATAACATACACACACAACGATTTCCTTGCTTGCAAAAGTGACGCTTAATCGCCTTGTTCCTCATTTTCCTTGCTGACCTTCGACCTCTTATTTGACCTTGCTAGTTGACGGTTGTTAGTTGGGGGTCAGGTAGTTGGTAGTGGTGTGAATGGTGGTCCGAATGTTCTTGCAGAATAGTCCTGGCGAGTAACTGTGCTGCATTGTATAGACACTGCAGACATCGGCCACTCCCTGCTCGCCCTGGAGCAAGGGAAGGTGCATGCTGTAATTGAATCCGTTTGCTCTGCAGCAATGTCTCAAACTGCAGTGTCTGCTAATTATAGAAAGCAGAATGGGAAGCTGTTGTCATCATTTCCTCATTTTTCAGCCGTTCAAAATTGAACCAGAAATACGGTCAGAGCAACTCAGTATCTCCTTTATAGAACATAGAACATAGAACAGTACAGCACAGTGCAGGCCATTCGGCCCACAATGTTCTGCCGACCATTAATCCTTACTCCCATATAAACCCATCTGAAATTCCTCCAAATACCTGTATAATAGTCTCTTAAACTTCACTAGTGTGTCTGCTTCCATCACTGACTCAGGCAGTGCATTCCACACACCAAACACTCTCTGAGTAAAAAACCTTCCTCTAATATCCCCCTTGAACTTCCCTCCCCTTACCTTAAAGCCACGTCCTCTTGTACTGAGCAGTGGTGCCCTGGAGAAGAGGTGCTGGTTGTCCACTCCATCTGTTCCTCTTAATATTTTGTACACCTCTATCATGTCTCTATCATGTCTCCTCTCATCCTCCTCTTCGCCAGAGATTAAAGCCCTAGCTCCCTTAATCTCTGTTCATATTCCATACTCTCTAAACCAGGCAGCATCCTGGTAAACCCCCTCTCTACCCTTTCCAACGCTGCCGCATTATTTCTATAGCGAGGCGACCAGGACTGGACACAATTCTCCAAGCAACACACACACAAAATGCCGGTGGAGCGCAGCAGGCCAGGCAGCATCTATAGGGAGAAGCACTGTCGACGTTTCGGGCCGAGATCCTTCGTCAGGACTAAGGAAAGGGAGTAAGAGATGTAAGCGCTGTAATCAATACTGACAGAACGTCTATATTTTCCTGTGTCATTTCTGCTCAGACGGGTTATGTTCAGATTAGGTTTTTCAGAAAGCAGAGATATTCTCTCGGTTAGGTGTCTTGTAACCATCTCTTATCTGAATTGTGTCCTTAGCGTCACAGGTGAATACAACTTTATTGTTCTCTTCCTGAGGACTGTAAGAGTTGATGTTTACATTGACACGAGACACGGGGTCTGCAAGTCGAACTGATAGAGGAATGGAATTGCTCCTTCCCACTGCAGTCCGATCTTATCAGTTGGGCTCTGCAGACCAGGATACAATCGGGACCGACAGATTGGCCTGAATGGCAAATGACGTGGAGCTTATGAAAAGAGGTTCCCGGCTACAGTCGTACGGAATCATGGAGAAGACGCCTTTTATTTCTTTTGCCTCTTTTTCCTTGCCTGCATATTTTAATTTGATTTAAGGTTGGTTCGTTCAGTATGCCCCGAGGCTAAATTTCAGTCACAAAGGGATCGATTCCTTCTCTTCGTGAAGTCACGCCCGCCCTGCTCGGAGGTCTGTACTCTGAGAAACAGATCGACGTCTCAAAACTTCAGGAGCTTCACTGCACAGTCGGCGGTGATTCCAAATGAAGCTGTCGGTGTAATACTTACAAGCATTGGGCACAGAATGTCCCTCTGTGACAGAGGCAGATAACTCGGCACGGTTCTCCATTATTTTATCTTCAGACTTGAAATTCACCGGCAAGCAAAGGACATGGGAAGGCTCCGGGCAGAGGCGAGGCGAGGCATGGCTGCGGGCAGAGGCGAGGCTAACCGAGGCAACGCACCAGGCAGAAGCATGGCGAGGCGAGGCTCCAGGCAGAGGCAAAGCGAGGCGAGGCAAGGCTGCAGGAGGGACTTGAAGCGAAGGGATAAAGACAGGGTGCTTGGCCAAGGGCTGAATCCTGAAGCTATTTATGAGGCCAGCGCGAACAAGAATTAGCTGCCTCAACAGAAGCTGGGGAAACGCAGAAAACCTGGAATAAGGAACATGGACCGGTCCGTGAACAGGAATGGGAATTTCACGGACCGGATCATGACCGTGTCCTAAGGGCCTCTGGTATATCTGCTCCACCTTCCCCGTCCCTGACAACACAGCTTGCATTTCCTTTCTTGACGATTAAAGTAAACAGTACAGAATAGCGAGAAAGTTGCAAAATAAAATTGCTCGGATGTTGAATCGCTTGTTGGATGTGGAATGTTGACAGAAACCTTCACTTGCACAGCACTGTAATCGTTACTGACAGGCCGCTGTGTGTTATGGTAACTTTGTTCTCAACCTAACAAGTATAATTCTACGGTCAACGTTGATGACCGACTCGGTGGCGTAGTCCTGTCCTGTCTGCACATAACCTGTCCCATTGCGCCCTCTAGTGTCAGTTTCTGTAATCATTGTTTCTGTAATCAGTAATCCGGAAGGCAATTTGACGTAATGAGCTACCTGCAAACTTACATTTCACTTGAAGGTAGATCTCAGCGCGGTCACAACTGAAATCATTTATTTATATTTTCCTGTGTCGTTTCTGTGAAGATGGGCTATGTTCAGATGAGCTTTTTCTGAAGATTGAGACCTCCTGTCATTATCCTGGTAGGGTTTGTCATCATTTATCCATGTCCTTCTTTGAGGAATTCCCTTGTTCGTCACCAGTGACTTCAACCTTAACGTTATTTTCCACGGGACTTCAACTTCCACCCTGGGATGACTCCCGAAATCCGAACAGAATTTCCCAAACTCAACGGATTCGATCGTGTAATTCTGTTCCATCCACAAATAGTGAAGAAGCGGGAAAAAATGCATCTTCACAACAGAATGTTCACATCTCCCCGGGAATCTTAATTTTTTCGTTAACAGTGTACACAGTTGCAGAGATGGGGAAGGTTATCGGGACCGTAGAGGGTTACAGAGACTCTGTCGGAAGCAGCAATGGAGGTGTTTACAGAGACCGGCTGCTTGTAGGGGACAGAAATGGAGACATGTGTAGTGTTGCCGGGTGCTTCAAAACAGGGAAGGGTAAAGGGGAAGGGAGGTTCGGATAGAGGTGTCTACGGTGTTGACGGATTTACAGACAGAGAGCGGTGAGACACGGCAAGGATTGGGAGACCCTGTTGCCGAGGACCTGAAAAATCGGGATCTCCCAGTGGTCACACATCAGGACGGGTAACCTGAAAAGATCTTTCCTTTCACCTATAAACTGGATTTGACTGAATTTTATGACAACGTAGGCGCTGGGGTTGTTGGAAATATCAAGAAAAAGAACACCCCGGAATACACACAGGCGGTCAGGCAGCCCCTGTGGCGAAGGAACATTAAAGATTTTAAGTTGAAATCCGCCGTCAGAACTGCTGGACGAATGTCTTCATTCCCATGTCCCTCACGCTCCGGTGACGGTTCATTTAACATTTTAGTGCCGCTTTGTTTTTCCCTGCCTTCCCGTCCTGCATCGCAATGTCGACTTCTGCTTCTCTTTTCACAGATGCTGCCCGACCTGCTGAGTGTTTTCAGCGGTATATGTTTCTACCCCTTAGTGTTATGTTACTCATACCCCCGGTAACTGGCTCCAAGATTGGTTCGCTCACTGTGTCCGGCGGCTGCATTTTATTCACAAAGGGGTAGCTTCCTTAACTTAGTGAAGTCAGGCTTGCACTGCTCGGGGATCTGTATTCTGAGAAACGCATCTACTTGTCAAAACGTCAGGAGTTTCACTCGACAATAGGTGGTGATGTCAAGTGAAGCTGCTACTGTGAAGAGCGGCTTTGAGCGATCCTGATGACAAGCACCGGCCGCGGTTACTGAGGCAGAAAGGCCGACGTGGCACTCCATAATTTTAACCGGAGAGTTCTACCCGCTCTTTAGTTCTCGATCCTTTGGGAAACATGAAATATTATGCGCCTTGCCCTTAAATTAGTATTTTAAATATCCGGCAAATTGACCTCGAAATGAATCCCTCCAGACCCTCCTTGATGTCTGCAGCTCTGCTCCATCTTGACTACATATATTTTATCCCTCTGGTGAATGACGTCGATAGAAGACCACAACATGAAAATTGCTAAATTGTGAAATAAAATTACTTGGACGTTTAAGCGGTCCATTGAAGTGGAATATCGGCAGAAACTTTTATTTACGTGACAGGTTGATATTTAGAGAAAAGTCGCTGCGTTTCACCGTTACGTTGTTCTGAACCTGGCAAGTACAATTTCCACTGGCAACGTTGACAATTGACTCGATGGTGTCGCCCTGTCCTGTCTGCTGTCAGACCCACTGCGCCATCTAGAGTCAGTATTGGGAACTGACTGGACAGAACAAGTTAATTTTAGACTTGTAACAGTATGTCTGACAACCGGACGCTGCGGCTGAATCCCCAAGTTGCCTGACCCATCTACAGCAGAAATAGAGATTGTATGCTGTTTCTGTGATCGGTGATATTGAGTGTAAACTAACGTCATGATCTATCTGCTTACCTACAAAATATCAGTACGGTCAGATGTGTTCTAATCATACTCTATCTGAATTGAGCCCTTAGAGTCACAGGGGAATACAAGTGTATCGTTGTTTTTTTCTGAGAGTGTAATAGTTGATGTTTACATTGACACGAGACACGGGCTGTGCCAATAGAACTGAAAGAGGAATGGAATTATTCCTTTCTACTGCAGTCCAATCATTTCAGCTAAGAAGCTGTAGACCAAATTGCGATCGTGACCGACGTATTGGTCTAAATGGCAAATGAATGACAGGTTGTGAAGAGTGGGGCGCGTCGTCAGTTCCACGGGGTCATGGAGAGGTCATGGAATTTACTTTTTTTTTTCGATTGCCGAAGGCTCTGCTCCCGCACTATACAGCTCTATGTGTGATATTAAACTGTTTTCATTGGAGGGAGAGTCACGAACAAAGCGACGTAAACATCACATAAATGTTCGGCCTTTGAGAAACCAGAGGTCCATGAGCCAATAATCATCAGAGGATCAGAGGTGGATTGGTCAGGAACTTTAAATTTCTGGCTGCCACTCTCTCAGAGGCCCCGTCCTGGAGCCACAGTAGAGAAGTAATTGCGTGGAAAGCACGAGAACTGTTTTAATTCATCAGGAGCCTGACGAGATCCGGCATGTCATGAAATACCTCGGCCAACCTCTGTGGATGTGTTGCGGTACGTGCACTGAGAGTCTGCAGTCAGACATCGTGTGGGAAGACCGATGTCTCCGAGCGGCAAATCACCCAGCAGGTGGCGCAGTCGTCCCAGTACGTCACGGGCACAACCCTCCAAACCATTGAGCAGATCAAAGTTTATTTCAGACTAGTGACTGTATCTGTGACAACCGGACTCTGCGTCTGAATCTTGATTTTGCCTGACCCATCTACAGCTTAAATAGTGATTGTATGTTGTTTCTGTGATCGGTAATATTGAATGTAAAGTAATGTAATGATCTGCCTGCATACCTATAAGATATTGGGTCGGTTAGATATCTTCTCACCATGTTTTATCTGAATTGAGCCCTTAGCGTTACAGGAGAACACAACGGTATCGTTTTTTTCTGACAGTGTAAGAGTTGATGTTTACATTGACACGAGACACGGACTCTGCCAATAGAACTGACAGAGGAATGGCATCACTCCTTTCTACTGCAGTCCAACCACATCAGCTGGGCTCTGTAGATCAAGTTAGGAAATTGAGTTTATGAAAAGGAGTTCCCGGCCACAATTCTACGGATTTATTTTGTCGGTCTCTTTTTTCACTGCTGGCTTAATTTAATTTGATTTAATTTTGGTTCATTCAGTATGTCCAGTAGCTGACTTCGTTCAGAAACGGATCGATTCCTTAACTTAGTGAAGTCACGTCCACCCTGCGAGGAGGATTGTACTCTGAGAAACAGATCTGCTTCTCAAAACTTCAGCAGGTTCACTGCACAGTCGGTGGCGATTCCAAATGAAGCTGCCGGTGTCAAGAGAAGCGATGGGCAATCCTGTTTACAAGCACGGGTACAGAACGGCCTTCTATGACAGAGGCAGATAAACCGGCACGGTTCTACATTTTTTTATATAAATAAAGAGTCAAAATGTTCTGGCAAGCATGAGGCATTATTCGCTGTAGACTTAAATAAGCATCTATATTGGTTTTGAAATAAACCCGGCTCTTTGACTTATAAATATGTCCCTTAAGGCCCTGTGGTATATCTGCTCCATCTTCCCCGTCCCAGACAACGCTGCTTTTTTTATTAAAGTAGACAGAATAGAATAGCGTGAAAGTTGCAAAATAAAATTACTCGGACGTTGAAGCTGTGGTTGGATGTGGAATATCGACCAAAACGTTCACTTGCCCGGCACTGTGATCTCAACAGAAAGACCGCTGTGTTTGATGGTTACTTTGTTCTCAACCTGACAAGTATAATTTCTAGGATCAACGTTGAGTACCGACTCGGTGGCGTAGTCCTGTCCTGTCCGTAACTTGTCCCATTCCGCCCTCTAGTGTCAGCATCCGTAATCATTGTTTCTGTAATCAGTAATCCGGAAGGCAATTTGACGTAATGAGCTACCTGCAAACTTACAGTTCACTTGAAGGTAGATAGATCTCAGCGCGATCACAACTGAAATCATTGCTTACGGTACATTTATATTTTCCTGTGTCGTTTCTGTAAAGATGGGCTATGTTCAGATCAGCTTTTTCTGAAGATTGAGACCTCCTGTCATTATCCTGGATGGGTTTGTCATCATTTATCCATGTTCTTCTTTGAGGAATTCCCTTGTTCGTCACAAGTGATTTCAACCAAAACGTTGTTTTCCATGGGACTTCAACTTCCACCCTGGGTAGATGATTCCTGAAATCAGAACAGAATTTCCCAAACACAACGGATTAAATCCTGTAATTCTGTCCCATCCACAAATAGTAACGAAGCGGGTAAAAAAAAAATCATCTTCACAACAGAATGTTCACATCTCCCCGGGAATCTTAATTTATTAACAGTGTACACAGATGAATAGATGGGGAAGGTTCTCGGGACCGGAGAGGGTTACAGAGACTGATGGGAACAGCAATGGAGGTGTTTACAGAGACAGGGTGGTTGTAGGGGACAGAAATGGAGAGAGGTGTAGTTCTTGCCGGATGCTTCAGAAACAGGGAAGGGTAAAGGGGAGAGGAGGTTCGGATAGAGGGTGTACGGTGTTGACGGATTTACAGACAGCGAGCGCTGAGACCCGGCAAGGATTGGGAGACCCTGTTGCCGAGGACCTGAAAAATCGGGATCTCCCAGTGGTCACCCATCAGGACGGGTTACCTGAAGAGATCTTTCCTTTCACCTATAAACTGGATTTGACTGAATTTTATGACAACGTAGGCGCTGGGGTGTTGGAAATATCAAGAACAAGGACATCCCGGAATACACACAGGTGGTCGGGCAGCCCCTGTGGAGAAGGAACGTTAAAGATTTCAAGTTGAAATCCTCCCTCAGAATTGCTGAACGAATTTTTTCGTTCCCATGTCCCTCCCTCTCCGTTGACGGTTCATTTAACATTTTAGTGCCGCTTTGTTGTTCCCCGCCTTATCGTCCTGCATCGCAATTTTGACTGATGCTTCTCCTTTCACAGATGCTGCCCGACCTGCTGAGTGTTTTCAGCGGTTTATGTGTCTACCCCTTAATGTTATGTTACTCATACCCCCGGTAACCGGCTCCAAGATGGTTCGCTCACTGTGTCCGGCGGCTGCATTTTATTCACAAAGGGGTAGCTTCCTTAACTTAGTGAAGTCAGGTTTGCACTGCTCGGGGATCTGTATTCTGAGAAACGCATCTACTTCTCAAAACGTCAGGAGTTTCACTCGACAATAGGTGGTGATGTCAAGTGAAGCTGCTACTGTGAAGAGCGGCTTTGAGCGATCCTGATGACAAGCACCGGCCTTCGGTTACTGAGGCTGAAAACCCGACAGGGCAGTCCATAACTATAACAGAAGAGTTCTACCCGCTCTTTAGTTCTGTATCCTCTGGGACACGAGTAATGTTATTCGCCTTACACTTAAATGAATATTTTAAATTTCCGGCAAATTGACATCGAAATAAATCCCTCCAGACCCTCTGTGATATCTGGAACTCTGCTCCATATTCGCTACATATATTTTATCCCTCTGGTGACCGACGTCGACAGAAGAGCATAGCATGAAAATTGCTAAATTGTGAAATGAAATTACTTGGACGTTTAAGCGGTCCAATGAAGTGGAATATAGGCAGAAACTTTTATTTACGCGACAAACTGATCTTTACAGAAAAGCCGCTGCGTTTCACCGTTACGTCGTTCTGAACCTGGCAAGTACAATTTCCACTGGCAACGTTGACAACTGACTCGATGGTGTCACCCTGTCCTGTCTGCTGTCAGCTCCACTGCGCCATCTAGAGTCAGCATTGGGAACGGACTGGACAGAACAAGTTAATTTCAGACTTGTTACAGTATCTGTGACAACCGGACCCTGCGGCTAAATCCCCAAGTTGCCTGACCCATCTACAACAGAAATAGAGATTGTATGCTGTTTCTGTGATCGGTGATATTGAGTGTAAACTAACGTAATGATCTAACTGCGTACATACAAGATATCAGTTCGGTCAGATGTATTCTAATCATGCTCTATCTGAATTGAGCCCTTAGCGTCACAGGGGAAAACAACTTTATCGTTGTTTTTTTCTAAGAGTGTAGTAGTTGATGTTTACATTGACACGAGACACGGGCTCGTGAAGAGGAGGGTCAGTTCCTCCAGGTCATGGAGAGGGCATGTGATTTACTTTTTTTTCGATGGCGAAGGCTCTGCTCCTGCATTTTACAGCTCTATGTGTGATAGTAAATTGTTTTCATCGAAGGAAGAGTCACGAACAAAGCGACGTAATCATCACATAAATGTTCGGACTTCGAGAAATCAGAGGTCCATGAGCCAGTAATCATCAGAGGATCAGAGGTGGAGGGGACAGTAACTTTAAATTTCTGGTTGCTACTCTCTCATCAGACCAGGACTGGAACCACAGTAGAGATGTAATTGCGTGGAAAACACGAGAACTGTTTTAATTCCTCAGGAGCCTGACGAGATCCGGCATGTCATGAAATACCTCGGCCAACCTCTGTGGATGTGTTGCGGGAAGTGCACTGAGAGTCTGCAGTCAGACATCGTGTGGGAAGACCAATGTCTCCGAGCGGCAAATCACCCAGTAGGTGGCGCAGTCGTTCCAGCACGTCACGGGCACAACCCTCCAAACCACTGAGCAGATCCACGTGAAACGCGTCGGAGAAAAGCATCATCCACCGTCACAAAGATCCTCACGACCCGGTGTGTGCACTTTTCTCGCTGCTGCCATGAGGTAGAAGGTAACGCTGCCTCGGGACTGGCAGCACCGGAATCAAGAACAGTCACTGACCCTCAACCATCAGACTCTTCACCAAAAGGAGATTACCACGCTGATTTAAGGACCCTGTTATCTTCACACAGAAAGTGGTAGGAGTGTGGAATGAGCTGCCAGCTGAAGTGGTAAATGTGGTATCACTTCTAACACTTAAGAAAATTTTGGACAGGTACATGGATGAAAGGTGGATGGAGGGATATGGTCAAGTTGCAGGTCAGTGGGACTGGGTGGAAAAATGGTTCGGCACAGGCAAAAAGTGCGGAAGGGCCTGTTTCTGTGCTGTAATGATCTTCTCTAAATTCACGGCTGAAGAATATGCGTGCTGTCCGCCCGTCCCTTAGATTCTGTGGGTAACACAGGAGATTCGCGAACGACTGATCCAGTGGAAACCACGCCTCAGCGCCCTCAGGATGATCCCCAGCCTGGTGGTTTCAACCGGATACGGCGGGACCTGCTCGGAGCCATGGTATCAACAAGAGGAACACGTATAGTCACCATACCAGGCATTTGGTCCACGGGTACAATTGGGCAAAGAATGAAGGTCCTGGACACTCGCCGAACTACTTGACGCTCGGGCGCGATGCGAGGTTGCCTGTAGATCTCTGTTTTAGGACTGGCAGTGAGAGACATCGCACAGAAGACCTTCATTATTGACTTGGCTAATCTGAGGAGGATCTGCTGAAGGCCCGTGAACTGGAAGCTGTCTCTTCTATTAAGTAGTCAAGGAAGCAAGAGAGATAGGATCAACAGATTAGATTCGCCCAACTGAGGCCTGGAGGATGCGTCGTAACAAGGCGTTTGGTGCTCTCAGCGAGGATTAAATTGGCTAAATCGTTTTGGTGAACACCTACGCTCTGTCCGCCAGAGAAAGCTGGATGTCCCAGTGGCCACACATTTTAATTCCACGTCCCATTCCCATTCTGATATGTCTATCCATGGCCTCCTCTACTGTCAAGATGAAACCACACTCAGGCTGGGGAAACAACACCCTATATACTGGCTGTATACCCTCCAACCTGATGGCATTAACATTGACTTCTCTAACTTCCGTTAATGCCCCTCCTCCCCTTCCTACCGCATCCCTGATATACTTAGTTTTCTCCCCTCTGTTCCTTTTTTTCTCTCTCTTTCTGCCCATCACTCTTCCTGTTCTCCATCTCCCTCTGGTGCTCCCCTCTTTCTCCCTTTCTTTCTTTCTCCTGAGGCCTCCCGTCCCATGCTCCTTTCCCTTCTCCAGCTCTATATCCCTTTCGCCAATCACCTTTCCGGCTCTCAACTTCACCCCACCCCCTCCTGTCTTCTCCTATCAGTTCGCATTCCCCTCCCCCCCTTACTTTCACATCCCTTACTATCTGACCTTTCAGTTAGTCCTGACGAAGGATCTCGGCCCGAAACGTCTGCTGCCTGGCCTGCTGTGTTCCATCAGCGCTTTGTGTGTGTTGCCTGAATTTCCAGCATCTGCAGATTTCCTGGTGTTTGCGGATTGAATTGGCTGACCGTTCGGTGGCGACGCCTTTCGGACTGGAGGGTCTGATGCCAGCTTGGCCAGTTTGCCGGGTGAAGGCAGAAGACGGGAAGACACATCCAGCTTCCGGAAAATGTCAGCTCCAACTTTGTGCACATTTTTATTTTCTTGATTATAATGGGCAATAATATTTAATTTTTATCCCTTCCTTCTCCTCCTGAACCACTGTTTGATTAAGTCGGCTTTCATAAATAAACCTTTCCTATTGTATAGGACGATCGGTGATATCTTGAGGACGGGAAATTGCAAGAGGGCAGCATTTCCACAGTCTTCGCTCAGATTGGGGTGAGGGTGGACAATATATCCCGGGTCTCTCTGTTTGGTGAGAAACAAGTCATATCACGGCTAGAGGTGCGGAGTTCGAGAAAAATAGTTTTCTCACCGCTGTGTTGATTGGCCTGTTAACGAGGGGCTAAACAGCGGTGTTTCTGGATGCGCCCGGTAAAATGGGGTTCCACTCATGTGTCTGTACGTGCAGTGTCTTGAATTTTCTGACCTCACCTCCACTGAAATCGTGCAAAATAAATTCCTCGGTCGCAAACGTGATCTCTCTGATCCACTGTTCTCTCAGATACAAACTCACACGTGAACCTTCTCAGTCCTCCCAAGGGAGGTGTGGGACATCTTCACTGAGGCATCCTGATTTCTGCTTCGTTCCAGGATGCTGAGGTCAGCTCTGGAGCATCTCATGGTGGCTGTTTGTCTTTGGTACATTAAGTTAGGTTTAACAGAAGCGAGTTTCTCTTCCCTGCTCTATTTGCTTTACACTGATGGAAGACTATGAGGTTATGCACAGCTCCAATGACATGTTGACGTCTGCTGACGACACCACCGATGGTGACGAATCAGGAGGGGCTACCTGCACACAGATTTACTTGCTCCTTCTCTTTCATGGACGTTTATCAAAGTCCACGTTTGTCGCCAGATACAACCCCGGGGATAATTTTCTTGTGGCATCCTTAGTAAATCCATGGCTTAATAACCGTATTAGAATCAGGGAGACGGCAAATCTACTGCGTGTTACAGCAGGTTGCAAACGACAGCACATTGTAGGAATGAAACATACAGAAAGAATGACAACTTAATAAATAAGCAGAACTGGGGTGTGGGATATCAAGCATTAACTTTGTAAAACAACGAGGTCGATGGGTCTATGCAGATGGGCAGAAGCTCCTGTTTGTGTGTTGAGGGGCGTTTCGACTTTGTGCCTCCGTGATGGCGAGGTTTGTGCCGTTAATGGATGTGATTGTGCCGACAATCCTCTGCAGCCTGTGCCCATGCTGTACACCACCCCGTGCCATTTCTGACATGCCAAGACTCTTCAAAATCTTAATTAGCTGCCGCCGCTGATGTGCCTTTCTTTGCGAATGTATCAGTACGTCAGGCCAAGCGGAGATCTTCCACGAAGTTCCGCGCCGACGATCTTAAAGCTGCTCGTCATTTGCATCACTTCAATGTGGACGTGCGTATGTTCTCCCGATTTCCCTTTCGTGAAGTCGACAATCAACTCCTTCGTCGTGTTGTCTTTGTGTGCAAAATTGTCGTGGCGGCGCCACTCAGCCAGTCTACCTATCTGGTTGGAAAGTAGTTTTCAGGTAAAAGTCACGTGAGCTGGTAGAGGAGGAAAGAAGAGGAGCGAGGGCTGAAGGGCCTTCTACATCTTCCGTGTTTCAGGCTCGTTCATTCTCCCCGACACGTTCTCGCTCGGCCATCCATTCAGCTCCGCCTTTTCCGATGACGGGCTGCAGTGATCCGGCCCGGGGACCAGGAAGTGCGGCTCGGTCTCCGAGTGTGACAGAGACAGGCGCTGCTCTCTCGGGATGGCGGGACTGTCCTTCTCGGTGTTTGTTCTTTGTCTCTTCATTCCTGCGGGTGAGGGTCTCTCTCTCACAGGCCGGTAGTGTTCAGAGAACCGACAGAACGGCAGGTGGTTGCTGTAGAAAATAGATTACGAGAGATGTTACAGCTTAAATGTCGGTACTTATTGTTCTGTGTTAGTATCTGTGTAGTTCGAGACTATCCGCCTCTGTCGCTTTTCCCTGATCCGGTTTTCCCTTCCTCAGGTCAGTCTCAGAACTTTACCATCCACGTGGAGCACAGCCGGATAAATGTCCCCGAGGGGGCTAATGCGGTCTTTTCCGTGCGGCCGTCGGCCGGGCTCAGCAGAGTGATCTGGTTTGTTAAGGATGAAATAATCGCCCACTGGAACAATCAGAACGTGACCAAAGAATTCACTTCTCGGGCTGAGTTATTCGCCTCCAACGGGTCGCTTCTGCTGAAGTCGGTGAACAGCGAGGACAGTGGGGAATACCGTGTGGATATGCTTCCAACCAGCGGCTCCGAGACCTCAGCGTTCGTCACTCTGCATGTCCTCGGTAAGTGAGATTTCGCCGTATTCAGTCATGCATTCCCGGAAGATTACTCTCATTTTATTCCTGTGGTGAAAGAATACAATTTCACCTTTACTGTTTGTTCGTTGCGAAATAGAAACGATATCGACTAAACAAGACAGAGCCACAGGTTCCAGCCTCCAGTGACACTTAACAGTCCCCCTAGTAGGTCTGGTCGCCACTATGCCCTGCGTGGCTGCTCCGTTTGTAAACAGAATCTGTGTTTACTGCAGTAAGTTACACCTGGTTCAACGTTCTTTGTCCACTCTCTATTTTCTCGTGGCTTCTGTTCCGAGGAGCCGGTGAAATTCTATTGTCATTGAGAGGCCAAAGGAGGGAACTCCAGTGCCGAGACAATATTTGTCCGCGGTGAGATTTTCAACCTCATTCCACAGTAGATTCAGAATCAGAATCAAGTTTATCATCACCGGCACGTGTGGTGAAATTTGTTAACTTAGCAGCAGCGGTTCAATGCAATACGTAATACAGAAATAGAAGAAGAGGAAAAAAATACTGCTACTACTACTACTACTAATAATAATCATAATAATATTAATAATAATGAACTATAGTCCTTCAGCTGTCACGTGACAGTCAGACCCGGTCTCCGAGTCCGTAACTCGGGTGTCATTTGCCTATTGAAATACTGTCCAAAATACAGACCCGACCTGTCCTTCCTCTCGCTGTGGTGGACTTTACCTGTGCGGATTGGGGAGACAATCGTCTCTATTCCCCGGGCGAAGACGAAGCACGAAAATGAGTAAATTGATGACAGAAATGAATGAACGAATAATTAAATTAATCCAGGAGATTATACACCAGTGAGCCTTACCTCAGCGGTGGGAAGGATGTTGGAGAAGATCGCGAGAGGCAGGATTTATGGTCGTTTGCGAGCAGGCTTTTTCCACTGAGGCTCGGGGAGAAGGAATGCAGGGGACATGGGCTAAGGGTGAATGGGAAATGTTTAAAGGGAACATGGGGGGCGGGTTCTTCACACAGAGAGTGGTGGGAGTGTGGAATGAGCTGCCAGATGAAGTGGGAAATGTGGGCTCACTTTTAGCATTTAAGAAAATCTTGGATAGGTACATAGATGTATGTGGTTTGGAGGGAAATGGTCCTGGTGCAGGTCAGTGGGACAAGGCAGAAGAACGGCTCGGCACAGCCAAGAAGGGAGGAAGGCCCAGACCGAGCAATTCATTCTGAGACAGTGGCAGATGTTTGCGAAATAGTTCACAACAATTGATCATTTATTGAAGAAAATATTTTTTTCTGTTCAACACTGACGCTTATGACTCAAGGGTCCAATTATCTGACCCGAGGACCAGGAAGTGTGGCTCAGTCCCCAGATATAACAGACACAGGCGCTGCTCCCTGGGAGCATATCCCGGACGGTAGTAATGAAACAAGAGCATATCCCGCATGGTAGTAATGTGACCAGAGCATATTCCTGGTGGTAGTAATTGGACAAAAGCATATCCGGCTGTTAGTAATGAGACAAGAGCATATCCAGGATGGTAATAATGAGACAAGAGCATATTCCGACTGGTAGTAATGAGACAAGAGCATATTCCGGATGGTAGTAATGAGACAAGAGCATATCCCGACTGGTAGTAATGAGACAAGAGCATATTCCGGATGGTAGTAATGAGACGAGAGCATGTCCCGCCTGCTAGTAATTAGAAGAGACCATGTCACGGATGCTAGTAATGAGACAAGAGCATATCCCGACTGGTAGTAATGAGACAAGAGCATATTCCGGATGGTAGTAATGAGACGAGAGCATGTCCCGCCTGCTAGTAATTAGAAGAGACCATGTCACGGATGGTAGTAATGAGACAAGAGCATATCCCGACTGGTAGTAATGAGACAAGAGCATATCCCGGATGGTAGTAATGAGACAAGAGCATATCCCGACTGGTAGTAATGAGACAAGAGCATATTCCGGATGGTAGTAATGAGACAAGAGCATATCCCGGATGGTAGTAATAAGACGAGAGCATGTCCCGCCTGCTAGTAATTAGAAGAGACCATGTCACGGATGGTAGTAATCAGACAAGAGCATATCCCGACTGGTAGTAATGAGACAAGAGCATATCCCGGATGGTAGTAATGAGACGAGAGCATGTCCCGCCTGCTAGTAATTAGAAGAGACCATGTCACGGATGGTAGTAATCAGAAAAGAGCATATTCCCAATGGTAGTAATGAGACGAGACCAGGTCACGGAAGGTGGTGGCCCTTATTTCTGGACCTTTTATTGTTGAGTGACCACCTTTTCAAGATGTCTTGGATTATGGTGAGGCTTGTACGGTGATGGATGTGACTGTGTACCCAGCCCTCTGCAATCTTTGCCGATCCTGGGCATTGGAGCGTGCTGATCAGAGGGCAATGGGAACAGTCAGAGTCAGAGTGCTCCCCACCTTGCATATTTCCCGGTCTTTGGTGTCAAACCAATACCAAGTCTCTTCAATGACGTAACAGGATAAAATCGCTGACGTGACTTTCTTTGTGAAGGTAAAAATATGTGCAGCCAAACAGAGATACCCTAAGAAAGAGCTTAAAGCTGCTCACCCTTACCTCCGCTGACCCTTCAATGAGAACTGGTGAGTGTTCTCCCGACTGCCCCTTCCTGAGGTTACAATCTATTCCTTGGTCTCGCTGACTTTGTGTGCAAACTCAAATGCGATGACATCACCCGACCAGTCCATCAATCTCGCAGGAAAACTGTTTTGAGAAAAATGCTACGTGAGCTGATAGAGGAGGGCAGAAGAATATCAAGGGCCGAATAACCCCCTGTTTCCGCAGTGTTTTTTGTGCGTTCAGTGTCCGCCTTCTCGCTGTGCGATCCATTCAGCTCCGGGTTTTCAGATTAGAGACTCCCGAGGACTGCAATAGTGACCGGGAGATGTGGCTCACTCGCCCAGGGTAACAGAGACAGTCTCAGCTCTCTCGGGATCGCGTGCATGACGTTCACTTTACTCTCTCTCTTTCTCTTCATGTCGGTGGGTGAGAGAAACTCTCTTCGAGACCATTATCGGATTCCACACAACAGCAGATAGTTGTAGAACAGCACACAGGATTTGATCCAGATATTCAGCACAGATTCTCTGATCCAATCAGCGCTGCCGCTTGTGACGTCAGAATCCAGATATCGGTGATCACGTCGGACAGTGGGGTATACCGTGTGAATATGGTTCCAGCTAATGGCTCACAAACCTCAGCGACCATCTCTCCATCTGTATGTCCTTGGTAAGTGAGACAGAGTTATACAGAGTTCTGCCATCTCCGACTATAACATTCATTTCATTCCCGTTGTTATAGAATACAATCTAACCCTTACTGTTCGTTGCTGAACGACGGATTCTTTCCGAATGAAAAACTAGACCGAGTGAACAACACAGTTCCGCATTAGATTTAGTTTGAAGTCCATCTCGGACAGGCCTCGGCGATGATTGGTGACTGTGGACGCAGCACCTGGCCTCCAGTGAACCCGGCCAGTCCCACTTTCCGGACTGCTCAACTCTCACTCATACTCAGTAAAGTTGTAGATTAGTAACTTTAACAGGATTAATGGAAAACCCACGAGAGTGGACAAGACTACACACTGCGCAGATACAAAGAGTAATAAGTAATGGGAACATGAAATATCAAGATAAAGTGTCCTTAAAGAGAGATCATTGGTTGTGGGAACCAACTGAGTGTTGTTATCCGCTTTGTTCAAGAGCCTGATGGCTGAAGGATTATAACTATCCTTCAGCTCGATGGGGCCAGTCTTGAGGTTCTTTTACCTTCCACCTGATGGCAGCATCGCGGGAGGCTCAACTCCTGGGTGGTGAGGGTGTCTGATAATGGATGAAAACGCGTCATGCAGATGCACTCAATGGTCTTTGAAAAAACGTAGAACCATTGAAAAACCTACAGGACTATGCAAAGCTGTGCCGAGAATGTCCCTGCCAGAGAAGTTACCTATTGTTTCAAATAGCCCTCTATTCTTTATAGAGGGCTTTACCCATGGTGGACAGGGTTGAATCCACTAATTTTTGCCGGATTTTCCATTCAAAGGCATCGACTTTCCTCATTCCAGGCCGTGAGGTAGAAGGTCAATACTCTCACCATTACACATCCGTTGACGTTTGTCAATGTTTTAGACGTCAGGACGAATCTCCGCAGACTCCTAAGGAAGTGGGGGCGCTGCCACGCCATCGTAGCTATTGCACTTACGTGCTGGGTCCAAGACCAGCGCGTACTACAAGCAGTTAGAATGCTCCCAACGGCACAACTTTAGAAATTTGGGAGTATTTCCAGTAGCAAATCAAGTTCCCTCAATCTCCTTATGAAAAATTGCCTTCACGGCCATTGCATCAATATGTTGGGCCCGGGATAGATTCTCAGAAAGGTTGACAACCAGCATATTTCGACTGCTCCCAATCCGTGTGCATCCAGTGTGGATTGTCTGCGAGGAAGCGACGTTATTCCCGATCCACAGAGGCTGCCGTCTTTCGGTGAGGAAGTCAAGGATCCAGATGCAGGGGAGGATACAGCCACCCAGGGTTGGGAGCGAATCAATGGGAATTGAGAACAATGTTTCTGTTGAGTGGTGAACTTCAGTCAATGATCAACAGCCTGCCATTGGTTTCAATATTGGCCAGTTGGCCCAAGGCCCAGTGCAAAGCGAGTGGGACTGTATCTGTTGTAGATCCGCTGTTGTGAAAAGCAAATTGCAGCGGGTAGCATTCTAGTCATGACCAACTGATCACAGTATTGGAAATTGATCCTGGTGTTTGGTATTGGGAAATGAACCTGGTGTTTGGTATTGGGAAATGAACCTGGTGTTTGGTATTGGGAATTGAACCTGATGTTTGGAATTGGAAATTGAACCTGAAGTTTGGTATTGGGAAATGAACCTGGTGTTTGTTATTGGGAATAGAACCTGGTGTTTGGTATTGGGAATTGAACCTGGTGTTTGGTATTGGGAAATGAACCTGGTGTTTGTTATTGGGAATTGAACCTGATGTTTGGAATTGGAAATTGAACCTGATGTTTGGAATTGGAGATTGAACCTAGTGTTTGGTATTGGGAATTGAACCTGGTGTTTGGTATTGGGAATTGAACCTGGTGTTTGTTATTGGGAAATGAACCTGGTGTTTGTTATTGGGAATTGAACCTGGTGCTTGTTATTGGGAATAGAACCTGGTGTTTGGTATTGGGAATTGAACCTGGTGTTTGTTATTGGGAATAGAACCTGGAGTTTGGTATTGGGAATTGAACCTGGTGTTTGTTATTGGGAATAAAAACTGGTGTTTGTTATTGGGAAATGAACCTGGTGTTTGTTATTGGGAAATGAACCTGGTGTTTGGTATTGGGAATTGAACCTGGTGTTTGTTATTGGGAATAGAACCTGAAGTTTGGAATTGGGAATTGAACCTGGTGTTTGGTATTGGGAAATGAACCTGGTGTTTGTTATTGGGAATAGAACCTGATGTTTGGTATTGGGAAATGAACCTGGTGTTTGGTATTGGGAATTGAACCTGGTGTTTGTTATTGGGAAATGAACCTGGTGTTTGGTATTGGGAATTGAACCTGGTGTTTGGTATTGGGAATTGAACCTGGTGTTTGGTATTGGGAATAGAACCTGGTGTTTGGTATTGGGAATTGAACCTGGTGTTTGTTATTGGGAATAGAACCTGAAGTTTGGTATTGGGAATAGAACCTGGTGTTTGGTATTGGGAATAGAACCTGGTGTTTGTTATTGGGAATTGAACCTGGTGTTTGTTATTGGGAATAGAACCTGGTGTTTGGTATTGGGAATTGTACCTGGTGTTTGTTATTGGGAATAGAGACTGGCGTTTGGTATTGGGAAATGAACCTGGTGTTTGGTATTGGGAATAGAACCTGGTGTTTGGTATTGGGAATTGAACCTGGTGTTTGTTATTGGGAATAGAAACTGGCGTTTGGTATTGGGAATTGAACCTGGTGTTTGTTATTGGGAATAGAACCTGGTGTTTGGTATTGGGAATTGAACCTGGTGTTTGGTATTGGGAATTGAACCTGGTGTTTGGTGTTGGGAATAGAACCTCATCAGCTGTTACATCTCTCAGTGGGAGAGCATTTTGGAAACAGTGATCATCATTCCATCTCCTTCACAATAGCATTGGAGAGAGATAGGAACAGACATGTTAGCGAAGCGTTTACATGGAGTAAGGGGAACGATGAGGCCGTCAGGCAAGAACTTGGAGGCTTAAATTGGGAACAGATTGTTCTCAGGGAAAGGGACGGAAGAAATGTGGCGAATGTTCAGCGGATGTTTGTGTGGAGTTCTGCAAAGGTTCTTTCCAAT
The DNA here is from genome assembly GCF_030144855.1 of Hypanus sabinus. Taxonomy (NCBI): domain Eukaryota; kingdom Metazoa; phylum Chordata; class Chondrichthyes; order Myliobatiformes; family Dasyatidae; genus Hypanus; species Hypanus sabinus. The sequence continues at coordinate 102,630 of NW_026779122.1, read as the reverse complement.
AAGACAGAGATGTTATGGGAGGGTACAGGAACCGTGGTGTTCAAAGGCTGTAGTGAATCTAGTTGAACGGAAAGATGAGGTATATAACACAGGATATAAATTGTTAATCAGTTTCCAGGGCAGAGAAGGCAACACTACGGGGCCTTTGTTAAGATGAAAGGGGTTTCATTTCAAGCGGTGGCGACAAGCAAAGATCTCACACAGAGCTTGATGCTGATGTAGAAAGATCAGCCGGAGGGATTGGTAGATGCGGACGTAATCGGGTTGTTTAAAATCGATTTGGTCAATTGCGATGAAACAAGAGCGAGTAAATGCTACCACCTCAGGCAGAATATTCGGTGGGATAAACCAGTTGGGGCAAAGGTCCTGATTCAGCTTTGTGTGACTCTAACTGTTAGTGTCTTTGCTGAACCAACCGTTAATTAGTACACTATGCTCGTTGAGATCAGAGGCAGAGATGTTGAAACACCAGCTCGCAGACCGTTGCCTTTTTGACCGTAATAAGCTGATTCTGTTTCCGAAATTGCTCAACATACATCCTGAACATGTCCTCTTTTCGGAAGGCAAGAACACGTTGACTGGAAGTGTGCATCAGAGGTGGATTGAATTGCAACAGTCGGTTGCTAAGATACAAACCGCAGTTTCGTGAGGGTTTGACTTCCTTCACAGGAGGCGGCGGAAGTCTGAAGCGCGTTGATCACAGGAGTACTGATCCGACCATGGATTCAAAACTCTCATCACTGTCAACTCCAACGGCCAGTTACAGACCAACAAGAGGTGTGCGTGAGGGGCCCTTGCTGTTCCAATGTACTTCCGTGTTTCCCCGTTGGAAACTCTGCAAGCATCAACACCAGTGTGATTCAAGGACAGAACAGAAATGGAGAGCGTTGCCCAACAGTTAACAGAACTGAAGATATGAAACTGAGCTGCAAGATTTCCTCTTGTGAAAGAAACGGGGACAGCTGGCCCCGTAACTTCTCAGTCAGGATGCGGGAATGACAGTGTTAAATGCCGAGCTGCAGCCCATGAACTGCGTCCTGTCATTTGTGTGTGCATTGACCAGGTGATATTAGGTCATCTGGCACCTAAGCACAGGGTAGTGATTGGGGGAGATTTTAATTTTCCACACATAGACTGGGGAGCCCACACTGTAAAAGGGATGGATGGTTTGGAGTTTGTAAAATGTGTGCAGGATATTTTATTTTGCAGCAATACATAGAGGTACCATCTAGAGAAGGGGGTGTGTTGGATCTCCTGTTTGTGAATGAGAAAGGCCAGGTGACGGAGGTATGTGTTGTGGAGCACTTCGGGTCCAGTGATCACAATGCTATTAGTTTCAATATAATTGTGGAGATGGATAAGACTGGACCCAGGGTTGAGATTTTCGATTCGTGAACGGCTAACTTTGAGGAGATGGGAAAGGATTTAGAAGGAGTGGATTGGGACAATTTGTTTTATGGGAAGGATATAATAGAGAAATGGAGGTCATTTAAAGGTGAAATTCTGAGTGTACAGAATCTTTATTTTCTTGTTAGGTTGAAAGGAAAGGTTAAAAGTTTGAGAGTACCATGGCTTTCGAGGGATATTGGAAACTTGTTCGGAAAAAAAGAGATATCTGCAATAAGGACAGGAAGCATGGAGGAGATGAGGGGCTCGAGGAATATAAAGAAAGTAAAATCAATCTTAAGAAAGAAATGAGAAAAGCTAAAATAAGATACGAGGTTGCTTTGGCAAGTAAGGTGAAAATAAATCCGAAGGGTTTTGATAGCTATATAAATAGTAAAAGGATAGTGAGGGATAAAATTGATCCCTTAGAGAAGCAGAGTGGTCAGCTGTGTGTGGTGCCGAAAGAGATGGGGGAGATTTTGAACAAATTATTTTCTTCGGTATTCACTAAGGAGAATGATATTGAATTCTGTAAGGTAAGGGAAACAAGTAGCGAAGTTATGGAAACTATGACGATTAAAGAGGTGCAATTATTGGCGCGTTTCAGGGATATAAATGTGGATAAATCTCCGGATCCTGACAGGATAGTCCCTAGGACCTTGAGGGAAGTTAGTGTAGAATAGCAGGGGCTCTAACAGAAATATTTCAAATGTCATCAGAAACGGGGATGGTGCCGGAGGATTGGCGTATTGCTCATATGGTTCCATAGTTTAAAAAGGATTCTAAGAGTAAACCTAGCAAATATAAGCCTGTCAGTTTGACATTAGTGGTGGGTAAATTAATGGAAAGTATTCTTAGGGATGGTATATATAATTCTCTGGATAACTGTTTGTCAGGTTGGAAGCCGGTGACTGGTATTGAGCCTCAGAGATCTGTACTGGGTCCAATGTTGTTTGTCATATACATTAATGATCTGGACGATGGGGTGGTAAATTGGATTAGTAAGTATGCAGATGATACTAAGGTAGGTGGCTTTGTGGATAATGAAGCAGGTTTTCAAAGATTGCCAGGAGGTTTAGGCCAGTCAGAAGAGTGGATTGAACGATGGCAGATGGAGTTTAAAGCTGTTAAGTGTGAAGTGCTACATTTTGGCAAGAATAATCCAAATAGGACATACATGTTAAATGGTAGGGCATTGAAGAATGCAGTAGAACAGAGTGATCTAGGAATAATGGTGCATAGTTCCCTGAAAGTGGAATCTCATGTGGATAGGGTGGTGAAGAAAGCTTTTGGTATGTTGGCCTTTATAAATCAGAGCATTGAGTATTCGAGTTGAGATGTAGTGTAAAAATTGTACAAGGCATTGGTAAGGCCAAATTTGGAGTACTGTGTACAGTTCTGGTCACCGAATTATAGGAAAGGTGTCAACAAATTAGAGAGAGTACGGAGGATTTATTAGAATGTTACCTGGGTTTCAGAACCTAAGTTACAGGGAAAGGTTGAAAAAGTTACGTCTTTATTCTTTGAAGCGTAGAAGGCTGAGGTGGGAGTTGACAGAGTTATTTAAATTTATGAGAGGATAGATAGAGTTGATGTGTATAGACTTTTTTAGATTGTGAGTTGGGGAGATTCAAACAAGAGGACATGAGTTGAGAGTTAGTGGGCAAAAGTTTAAGGGTAACACGAGGGGGAATTTCATTGCTCAGTGAGTGGTAGCTGTGTGGGATGAGCTTCCAGTAGAAGTGGAAGAGGCAGGTTCGGTATTGTCATTTAACGTAAAATTGGATAGGTATATTGACAGGAAAGGAATGGAGGGTTATGGGCTGTCTGCGGGTCAGTCGGACTAGGTGAGAGTAAGCGTTCGGCACGGACTAGAAGGGCCGAGAGGGGCTGTTTCCGTGCTGAAATTGTCATACGGTTATGTGGTAAATATGTTGTTCACCGTAAGTGACAGTTGTAAAACTTTAAACTCTGTGCCGGAATTTAGTTCAATCAGGAATGAAACCTGATATCGAAAGGCATGGGCGATAAGAGCTATGAATGGAGACAATCTTCAGTTGGCGGCATCCAAATATTGCGGACGTGTTGCAGGTAAAAGCAAGTGAAGAACTATTTGCATTTTAATTGTATTTACAGAGTCGGTGAGTGGGGTTGCCGTGGTGACCAATGATTCCACTCCCCTGGAAAACCTCGACAACATCGCACTGAGTTGTGACGCGTCGGGCACTGTTCAGACACGGACATGGTTCAAGGATAACCAACCCATCCAGGAAAACGACTGAATATTTACATCTTTCGGCAACTCGAAACTGACTGTAATCACTGTGAACAGAAACGACACAGGGACGTACAAGTGCATCGCCAGCAACTCTTTCAGCGGTGGCGCTGGAGAGACGTACGTGCAAGTTTACTGCGGCTGCACAGGTAAATAACAACATTCATATTTTTTATATCGGTAAGCACTATAACAAACATATTTTCGCAATGTATAGATGGGTCAAAGAAGGTCCGAATTTTACCGGAGCGTCTAGTTGTTTAAAATATTGTTTTAAACCTGAAAATGCTCTGTCAGTCCCTGGTGTACAACGGGAACAATCTCCAGCAGACAGGGCAGGAACTCACCCTTGTGTCAGTGACAATGGGAACAATCTCCTGCAGACAGGGCAGGAACTCACCCTTGTCTCAGTGACAATGGGAACAATCTCCTGCAGACAGGGCAGGAACTCACCCTTGTCTCAGTGACAATGGGAACAATCTCCTGCAGACAGGGCAGGAACTCACCATTGTGTCAGTGACAATGGGAACAATCTCCTGCAGACAGGGCAGGAACTCACCCTTGTGTCAGTGACAATGGGAACAATCTCCTGCAGACAGGGCAGGAACTCACCCTTGTGTCAGTGACAACGGGAACAATCTCCTGCAGACAGGGCAGGAACTCACCCTTGTGTCAGTGACAACGGGAACAATCTCCTGCAGACAGGGCAGGAACTCACCCTTGTGTCAGTGACAACGGGAACAATCTCCTGCAGACAGGGCAGGAACTCACCCTTGTGTCAGTGACAACGGGAACAATCTCCTGCAGACAGGGCAGGAACTCACCCTTGTGTCAGTAGCAATGGGAACAATGACTAGTGATGTGTCACGGGGATCAGAGCTGGGTCCATTGTTATTTGTCATCTATCTCAATGATCTGGATGAGAATGTGGCAAATTGGATCAGCAAATTCGCTGATGATACAAAGATTGGAGGTGCAGTGGACAGTGAGGAAGGTTTTCAAAGCTTGCAGAGGGATTTGGACCAGTTGGAGGAATGGGCTGAAAAACGGCATATGGAGTTTAATGCGGACATGTGTGAGGCATTGCACTTCCGAAGGTCAAATCAAGGTAGAACATACAATGCAAATGGTAGGACACTGAGGGGGGCAGTAGAGCAGAGGGATCTGGGAGTACAGATACAAAATTCCCTAAAAGTGACGTCACACGAAGATAGGGTAGTAAAGGGAGCTTTTGCTACATTTGCCTTTATAAATCAAAGTATTGAGTATAAGAGTTGGAATGTAATGGTGAGGTTGTATAAGAAATTGGTGAGACCGAATTTGGAGTATTGTATGCAGTTTTGGTCACCTAATTACAGGAAGGATATTAATAAGGTTGAAAGAGTGCAGAGAAGGTTTACAAAGATGTTGCCGGGACTTGAGCAACGGAGTTACAGAGAAAAGTTGAATAGGTTAGGACTTCCCTGGAGCGGAGGAGAATGAGCGGTGATTTGATAGAGATGTATAAAATTATGATTGGTATAGATAGAGTGAATGCAAGCAGACTTTTTCCACTGAGGCTAGGGGAGAAAACAAAAACAGAAGTCATGGGTTAAGGGTGAAGGGGGAAAAGATTAAATGGAACACAAAGAGTGGTGGGAGTGTGGAATAAGCTGCCAGATGAAGTTGTAGATGCGGGCTGACTTTTGACATTTGAGAAAATCTTGGACAGTTATATGGGTGAGACGGGTTTGGAGCGATATGGCCCAGGTGCAGATCAGTAGGCAGAAAAATGGTTCGGCACAGCCAAGAAGGGCCGAAAGGCCTGTTTCTGTGCTGTGATGTTCTAAGGATCTATAAAATCCATTTGACACTGAAAAAGACGGGTTTGCGCAATGTAAGATACATATTTGTTGTTTTTTTGTGTGTGTGTTAGCCCCAGAAACAGGCGACAATTTCACCCTAGGCGCTGCCGCGATCGTGGGCATTGTACTGGGTTCTCTTGCCGGAGGACTGATCGGCGGAGTCTGCGCATGGTTATTCGCAAGGAAAATTGGCGGGTAAATGCCCTTTTCGCCGAATATCGCTTCTTCTTCTAATTATTGCGGGAGATCTTTATTTTGCAGAAGTGGGATATTGGAAGGTTTAACGGGAACCGATGACCGAAGCAATTTACACAAGCCGGAGCTGGAGGAAACTGGCGAGTCGGGCATTACTGGTGGGGAACATGAACCGACGGCCTTTGTGGAAGGAGATTGACTGACATCAGTGGCTGGGAAGTTGTTGGAATCTATAGTTAGGGTTGAGATTAGGGAGTTCCTGGAGGCACACGACAAGATAGGCTAAAGCCAGCATGACAAACCCTTCTGAGGAAATTACTAGCAGTGTAGACAAAGGAGATAAAGTAGATGTGGTTAATTGGATTTTCCGAAGGCCTTTAACAAGGGGCCACTCATGAGGCTGCTCACCGAGTTAAGAGCCAATGGAACTGCAGGGAAGTTACTAGTGTGGGTGGAGCATTAACTGTTCGGCAGAAAACAGAGAGCGGGAATAAAGGGATCCTATTCTGCCTGGCTGCTGATTACTAGTGGAGATCCACAGGGCTCGGTGCTAGGACCGCTACTTTTCACGATGTATGTCAATGATGTGGGCTAAGGGATTCATAGATCTGCGGCTAGGTTTGCCCTTGATACAAAGAGAGGTGGATGAACCGGTAGCGTTCAGGAAACAGAGAGCCTGCAGAGAGAGCAAGATAGTTTAGGGTAATTGGCAAAGAAGCGGCAAATGAAATATGATGTGGTAAAGTGTACGTTCATGCACTTTGGTGGAAGAAATAAACGGGCAGACTATTATTTAGATGGCGAGAGAATTCAAAATCCAGTGATGCAAATAGACTTGGGAGTCCTTGTGCGAGATACCCTAAAGGTTAACCTCCAGGTAAAGTCGGTGGTGAAGAAGGTGAATGCAATGTTTGTACTCAATTCTAGAAGTATAGAATATAAGAGCAGGGATGTGATGTTGAGGCTCTATAAGGCATTCGTGAGACCACACTTGGAGCATTGTGTGCAGTCTTGGGCTCCTTATTTTTATAAAGGGTGTACTGACATTGGAGAGGGTTCAGAGAGGATTCACGAGAATGATTCCAGGAATGAAAGGGTTACCGTTTGAGGAAGGTCTGGGCTGCATTCCCTGGAGTTCAGGGGAATGAGGGGGGATCTCATAGAAACATTCCGAATGTTGAAAGGCCTGAACAGTTTAGATATGGCAAAGTTATTTCGCATGGTAGGGGAGTCTAGGACAAGAGGGCACGGCTTCAGAATTAAGCACGTCCTTTTAGATCCGGGATGCGGAGAAATTACTTTCACCAAGGGGGATAAATCTGTGGAATTTGTTGCCACGAGTGGCTGTGGAGGCCAAGTCATTGGGTGCATTTAAGACAGAGATGGACAGGTTCTTGATTAACCAGGGTATCAAAGGGTATCGGGTGAAAGCAGGGGACATGGGACGACTTGAAGAATTGGATCAGCTCAGGGTTAAATTGCGGAACAGACTCGCTGAGCCGAATGGCCCACTTCTGCTCCTATCTCTTATGGTCTTAGTCTTTCGGTGGGATGAACGAGGCTGAAAGATATTGACAAAGGACAGTGTTGTAAACGGGAACAGGATCAGGGGAACAAGAGTTTATCTTCCCAAGGACATGTTAAATTGATCAGCAGTTCCGGAATTATCCCACAGATCAGGGGTCACCTGTGGTCAGAATCAGCATTAAGCTTTCCCCCTGAAATGGGAACATTTGTTTGAAAGACACTTTCCCCTGGAAAACGGTGATCCAGTTAGCCAAAGCAATTCTTTCTCTGTTAATCCCATTGTGGTCACTGTTGTTGAGATCGAGCAGGCCTGGAACCGGGCATCCGATAACCGGGACAGTATCAAGGAGTAACCAGGCAGAATGCAATGGAATGATTGGAGCCGTTCTCACTCTGTGTATCAGCGCAGGAAAGTCAACTCCTCCGGAATTCATGTTTTGAACATTGTTTCTGTTCATTCAGGATCAAAGATCCCCCACAATCCCAGTACGACACGAGCATCGATTCCGGACGGAACAGTGAGTGAACTGCATTTCATCTGTTCTGTTACTGAGCCCCTGGAACTCTTAACATTTCATTTAGATATGGCAGTTCCTAGTGCACAGAATCTGCAGGGTTTCATCCGAGAGAATGGTCACGAATAATGTTGCTTGGGTTGTTGGGTTGTCCGGTTAAATAAGTAAATATTTTCAACACAGGATTACATTGGCGGGGCGGTATGGTATTTCCCTTTCTGTATCTGACCTAAATTATTGGTCGTCTATACAGGGGGTGACCGGTTTCTGGCGTTTGTGGGAATGTAGTTCGTGCTGTCGCTGGCATTTTGTTTTGTGGCCGCATTGACATCCGCTGTATTAACAACGGCCCATGATGCTCTTCACCGCTGTGACGTATCTGTACTGTTCCCGCAGGCACCTTGGATACAAACACCGTGAACTCATCGGGAACCTATGAAAATCTCTCAAGGAATGAACAGGTTGGATTTTTGTATTATGTTTATGATCTCAGTCATTGTTTCAAAGATAAGAAGATAAGTAATGTGATGGGTCGCGTCCGAGCAGCAATAAACGCGAAGATTGATACCCTCGGGGTTTACATGTGGAGAGACAGAATACAATTGTCGAGCGCAAGGTTAAAAGTCACAATAGAAATCTTTAATTTCTCTTTTCAGGGCGCAAGGCACAATGCACAAGATGGAAACTCCACTTACACGGTGAGGGAATTATTTGCGTCTCTCCCTTTTTGAAGTAATTGTTTCCACTTCACACAGTGAGAAACTGACCCTGAAGTGAGACATTCGACAGCAAGAATGACGTCGAAGAGGCGGCAATGGGGGCCGCAGAAATGGCGGATGAACTCATGAAGTATCATGTGTTAGTCTGGACTGTGGAGCACAGCCTGGTCCCTCTGTCCCACGGTCTTTCCGAGCCGATTTGTTACATGCGTCCACGTCCTTTTCGGAGTTCTTTCAATTCTCCTCCCTCACAGACTGCGTTTGTTATTAACTTTTGCTACTCACAATGATGTACTTCCGTTTAACAGGGACTGGTTCTGGGGGACCGATCTGTTTACAGTGATCTGAAGAGGTAAGTGAGCAGAACACGAGGCTGTCGATGAAAAATGTGACTTGCAAAGGGGACATGTCCATTATTGCCAAGCCGATGAGTTGAGCAGAGCCCCGGCTGTGCGTGCTGCCAAGTTACCCAGTGATTAACAGATGAGAGACATGTAACACTGTGGGACTGGGGTCAGGCGTCGGCGGGCAGCAAACATTGTTATTCAGAGGAATAATGGTCCTGGGCCTGTGGCCTTGCGAAACAGACAAATTGTCTGCAAATTCTCTTTGACACCGGATAAGTAAATATCGCCCGTATTTGATCACACCATCTTTATTTCCTTCCAGTTGCCGAGAGAGCCAACATGAATTGTTTACTTATTCCGTCAGATGACGTCACTGTTGAATAGAAGAGGACGGTTGGCCGGGAATTCACACATGAGAAAGACAACCATCGTGGAAGAAGCCACCGTGCCACACGTCTCTTACGTTTTATATACGACCGTTATCCGTGTCTCCGGCATCTCTCTCTCGAGTGTCACATCTTCACTCCGAGACATCACTGAAGGGTGTGACACATTTTTTTATCGTAGCGGCTTAGTTCTCTCACTTCAACCTAGACTCCTCCAGCCCATGATAGGCAGCCTCACGCTTTCACCAACCTTTGCCCTCTCAACTTTGCTCTGCGTTACGATCGCAATAAACTCATTGTCCACATTATAGGCGGTTCAGTTTCTAAAGACATGTTTCGCACAGATCTGAAAAGTAGCAGTGTGTGACCCTCAACCTTCAGACAAGCCTCTATTTTATCTTGTCCGGGAGACTGGTGCAGCGGCTGAAACGGTCACGTGACAATAATTCCAATGATTCCGCCCTTCCCGTCCCGGCTCTTCGTATCAGCAAGTTATAAGAATTAGCTCACTGAATAGTGAGCGATATGATGTGAGTCTCGTCTTATCCAGCAACCAGATTTTTATCCGTGACATCCAGCTCTATTTGTTTTGGGATCATTCTCCAATGTTAAAACGTTTCAAAAGTAGAATATAATGTCAGAAAATCGTATACTTGTATACAGCCGATTGGAACACGCCCTCTGATACATAATGCATAGCTATTGCTCTCTGTATATCCAACTTTCTCATCCACGATTTCACCGCTGAATGATTTAATTATTTCCCAACACTCACCAATTCCGCCTTCCTGGCATCTTCTAATGACCCCGAAGTCGGGTTCTTCAGAAATTTGTCTATTTCCACCTTTTCTGGTTTACCGCCTGGTTATCCACGCAACTAGATCAATTAAGGGACTTTTATCCCGATTCACTGGCACCCCAATTTATTTATCAATCCCGGACGAGCCCCCAGTTTGTTAGTACCCCGTAACTGTGTGTCTAACCAGCAGAGAAAGAAGAATTTGTTGGAGTCTGGTGGTACTATACTAAAGGTGTTTATTAATAAAAAATAAGCAAAAAACCATATCAATAATGCAAATAAACATATAAAACAAGTTAACAGTAATAAACCTAAAAGTGTAGGAATAATAATAATCAATAATAAACAAGCTATCGATGTCTAGCGGTAAATAAATTGTCATAGAAAAGTATAAAGTTCAGTTCAGTTCATGAGCGCTTATGTCGTTATGGTTGTTGTATTGTAATCGTTGGAGAGAGAGAGAAAGAGAGAGAGAGAGAGAGAGAGAGAGAGAGAGAGAGAGAGAGAGAGAGAGCGAGCGGGATGTAACAGCTACAGTCCGGCAAACCTTATTTTGCTTTCTTAATCTGTCGGATCGGTGTGGTCATTCAGTTGTGACCTCTTCGTCCTTCTGCTAGACCGTTCTTCTGTGATAGACTTGTCACTCTGGCATGTGTGGACACACACACAAGTCCCCACCGGCCCTGCTTTGACACTGTGAGCTTTACTGACCGATCTCCTGGTTCGGTCTCAGGTGCCCCCACCTTTCCTGTGAGTTCCAACACTCAATCAGTGTCCACTGGTGTGTCTCCTGGTGTGTCTGAAGGGTGTCTCTCCAGACCTGACTTTTATCCCTACTCACCGGGTCTCAGCTCTCAATCAAATTTGAATGACTGTGTCCATCAAACCAGCACACTCCAGCTGTCCACTGAGGAATGTTAATGAGCAAAATGGTAGAAGATAAATAACCCTCGCAGAAGTCATAATACAGCAAATCAACAAGTCTCTCTCCCCTCTCCTATCTTTAACAGATGTTCTTGCATAAACGGGAAACTTTCCCGTGTATTTTGCTGCGTTAATTTTACCCGCTACCTTCACAAGCCCTCCAGGGCCTGCTGCAGTGAAGCATCCCCACAGCATGATGCAGCCACCACCGTGCTTCACGGTAGGGATGGTGTGTTTTTGATGATATGTCGTGTTTGGCTTAGGCCAAGCATAGGATATTGTCTGATGGCCGAAAAGGCTTATTCTGGTTTCATCAGATCAGAGAAACATCTTCCAGCTGACATCAGAGTTTCCCACATGCCTCCTGGCAATCTCCAGCCGAGATTCCATGTGGGTTTCTGTCAACAGCGGCTGTCTCTTTGCCAGCCTCCCATAAAGCTGCGACCGGTGAGGCACCCGGGCAACCGTTGTTGTGTGCCCAGTCCCTCCCATCCCGGAAAACGGAGCTTGTAACTCCTCCAGAGTTGTCATGGGTCTCCTGGTGGCCTCTCTCACTCGTCCCCCTCTGGCATGGTCACTCAGTGTTTGCGAGCAGCCCGCTCTAAGCAGATTTACAGCTGTGCCATATTCTTTCCATTTCTTAATGATTGACTTCATTGTCCTTCAAGAAGTATTCAGTGACATGGACGTTTTCATGCTTCAATCTCCTGACTGCTGATTGTCAATCACCTTTCGAGGTGTTGCTTGGAGTGTTCCTTTGTGTTCATGGTGTAGTTTTTGCCGGGATCCTGATCAACAGCAGCCGGACCTTCCAGATGCAGATACAATTGATTTTATTAGAATCAATTGAAACACCTTTCACTGAACAGGGTGATCTCAAATTAACTAATCATGTGACTTCAAAAACCAATTGGCTGCACCTGTGATGATTGATGGTGGGAAAGTACTGAATATTTATGAAATGAATTATTTTGTGCTTTATATTGGTAACTAATTCAGATCACCTTACAGGGGTTTGTTTTCACTTTGATACGAAAGAGTCTTTTTCTGTTGATTTGTATCATGACAGACGAGTTCAATCCGCTGTGATTGAACGTTGTGCAGCAATAAAACACGAAACTCCTCAAAGGCGGTTGAATTCTTTTTACAGACACTGCTGTTAGTCAATTATACGTTTTTTTTCTCATCAGATAGAATTGAACCTGTAGCAATTCATCGTCAAAGGCACATCATGCCTTACCAGCCTGGGTTTTTTTTTGAGGATGTAACTAAACAGATTGATGAAGGAAGAACAGTAGATGTAGTATTTCACCAAGGCATTTGATAAGGGACCACTTGCAAGTCCTATTGCTAACGTAAGGGTGCATGGGATCCAAGGGGACATTGCTTTGTGGCTCCAGAACTGGCTTGCCCACAGAAGGCAAAGAGAGGTTGTAGACGGGTCGTATTCTGCATTGAGGTCGGTGATTTTTATTCATGACCTGGGTAAGGAAGTAGAGGGATGGGTGAGTAAATTTTCTGATGACACCTTTAATAGGTTGGGGGTGTTGTGGATAGTGTGGAGGGCTGTTAGAGGTTACAGCCAGACATCACTAGGATGCCGAACTGGGCTGAGAAGTGACAGATGGAGTTCAACCCAGATAGGTGTGAGGTGGTTCATTTTCGTAGGTCAAATGTGATGGCAGAATCTAGTATTACTGGTAAGACTCTTGGCAGGTGGGGGATCAGAGGGATATTGGGTTCCGAGCCCATAGGACACTCAACGTGTTTTGACTCTGTGGTTAAGAAGGCATACGGTTAATTGGCCTTCATCAATCGTGGGACTGAGTTTAGGAGCCGAGAGGTAATATTGCAGATATATAGGACCCTTCAACCGTCTCCGGTTTCTTCCACCGTCTGAGGAGAATGAGGCACCACACAGCCGATATGTACAGGCCAGGTAAAATCCTCGGTGATGTTTACATCAATAGTGGTGAGCATGTTTCCATTCCTCCTGCAATTCACGGACCGATTCTTCCCTTCTGCGACATTGAGGAAGAGGTTGCTTTAGAAACATAGAAACACAGAGAACCTACAGCACAACACAGGCCCATCGGCCCACAAAGCTGTGCCGAACGTGTCCTTACTTTAGAACTTGCTAGGCTTTGCCCAACCCCTCTACTTTTCTAAGCTCCAGGTAGCCATCCAAGAGTCTCTTAAAAGACCCTATAGTTTCCGCCACCACCGACGCCGCCGGCAGCCCATTTCACGCACTCACCACTTTCTGTAAAAAACTTACCCTCCTCTATACACCTCCTCTATACCTACTCCCGAGCAACTTAGGCTCTCTCGTGGCAGCCATATCAGCCCTGGGGAAAAGCCTCTGACTACCCACACGATCAAAGTCTCTCATTATCTTGTCCACCTCTGTCAGGTCACCTCTTCAGGGACAAAAGGCCGAGTTCACTCAACCTATTCTCATAAGGCTTGCTCCCTAATCCAGGCAACATCCTTGTAAATCTCCTCCGCACCGTTTCTATGGCTTTCACATCCTTCCTGTAGTGAGGCAACCAAAACTGAGCACAGTACTCCAAGTGGGGTCTGGCCAGGGTCCTATATTGCTGCAACTTTACCTCTCGGCTCTTAAACTCAATCCCACGACTGATGAAGGCCAATGCACTGTATGCCTCTTTAACCACAGAGTCAACCGGCGTAGCAGCTTTGAGTGTCCTATGCACTTGGACCCCAAAATCCCTCTGATCCTCCACACTGCCAAGAGGCTTAGCATTAATGCTATATTCTGACATCATATTTGAACTACCAAAGTGAACCACCTCACACTTATCTGGGTTGAACTCCATCTGCCACTTCTCAGCCCAGTTTTGCATCCTATCAATGTCCCTTTGTATCCCCTGACAGCCCTCCACACTATCGACAACAACCCCAACCTTTGTAGTCATCAGCAAATTCACCAACCCATCCCTCCACTTCCTCATCCAGGTCATTTATAAAATTCACAAAGAGTAGGGGTCCGAGAACAGATCCCTGAGGCACACCACTGCTCACCGGCCTCCATGCAGAATGGGACCCGCCGACAACCACTCTTAGACTTCTGTGGGGAAACCAGTTCTGGTTCCTCAAAGTCTACTTATGCCTCCGTATTTTCTCAATAAGCTTGGCATATGGTACATTATCAAATGCCTTGCTAAAATCCCCCTTCCTCCTGTCGGATCTCTCTTCCCCATTCCTCTTCCTCCTGTGGCATTACTCTCTCCCACACACTTCCTCCTGTGGCATCCCTCTTCCCATCCCCCTTCCTGCTGTCCGATCCCTCTTCCCCATTCCTCTTCCTCCTGTGGCATTACTCTCTCCCACACAGTTCCTCCTGTGGCATCCCTCTTCCCATCACTATTCCGCCATCTATTTAGCCGCCCACGCCAGATTTCCACTGTGGCTCTTTTTCCCGCCATTCTATCCTGACCACTCACGTCAGGAAGGTTTTTTTTTCCCTGAACGTTAGAGAATGTGTGGAGCCTATAAGGTCACACCGACAGTCGAAATTACTGACATTCGGTGATTACCGTGGAGCTGGTCAGTGAGGGACATTGACAGTGATGGGACTCCGCTCAGTGATTGACTGAAGGGTTTAATGTTTCCTGAAATATCCGAGTGAGAGTAATACCCCCCAGACCCGCGGTTTGAATCACTTTGTTCATCAATTTGTCTGTTTGTGTTTAGAATTGTGGGCAATAAACTGGGAGATTCAGGAGTGAAACTGGCGTCTGCGGCTCTGATGAACCCGGAGTGTAAAATACTGAAACTGGAGTAAGTACCAGAATGTGGCAGATTGTGTTTACAGTCGCTGGGTGTCTGACACTGAACATTAATGTGATCAGTAATTGTGTTACTGATAAACACTGGGGATTTGTGCCATCTCCTGTCTCTCTTTTGTCCTTCGCCCTCACTCTCTCTCATCTCCAGGCTGACCAATGTCGGTCTCACAGATTCTGGGGCCGATGATCTCGTCTCCGCTCTCAGTACAAACCCATCACTAACGGATCTGAGACTGGAATCAAACTCTCTGTCAGACTGATCTGTCCCCGCTCTCCGCCGCCTCATACTGACCCGCCCGAGTCTGGAGTGGATCCAGTGAGTGTTCGTGTTAATGTTCAATGTGCTATAATATCAGCGGATCCGCAGGTTTTCTGGTGATATTTGTCTGTGAGTGTTGTTGAAACATTAACCCTGGTCCCCTGTTACTGACACTGTTGTCTGAACTGTTTATTTCATCTTTGTTCTTCCATCTGTTTCAGACTTGACGAGTAATCAATTCAGTGAGACTGGGAAGGAGGAACTGAAGTTTTGCCCGGATACCAGAGCCGGAGGTCTTTTGTGACTGTGAACTTCCGAATGTGTGAAAAATCCTCATCGACGGGACGGGGACATTTTGGCCGACTTCCTGGCATCGCCTTTAATGGCCGCCTTACCCTTTAAGGGCCACGCTTCAGGTAATTCCCAACTTCTGAAACGACGCCGGCTGCGGCTGAGCACTCTGTGACGTAAGAGGAGGTCCCGCACCCACGTGACTCCGCCGCCTGTCCGGTGACGCTGCATCCGCCGTGTTGTTTGCTCTCGGGAGATCAGGCGGAATTTCACACACAGGAAGAGCCCGGGGGGCCGGTGCTCAGACTGAGAAACCAGTATCCGGTTGTGGGATTATCCGGGGAGAGAATCTTTTTGCGCACTTTGGGCAGAGGACGCTGCATTCGACAGTCTGGCCAATATAATGACGTTAAATTGGCAAATCCCTCGGCAGTGACCCTGGATCAGCAGCGATCTCGGACACGGCCCTGAAGTCTGATTTTCTGACCGCCGGTTCCCGGATGCGGAGTGTCGGTGAGAAATGGGACTGAGGATTCAAACTATCACTCGTTGTCGCCGGACAGTTAATTGTGTGTGACTGTGGGGGAATCGGGGGCAGTTTATTCATTCCCGCTCGTCCACGCGCTCTCCTTGCTCCCTCGCTCACTCTCCTTTCTCCCTCGCCCTCTCTCCTTTCTCTCTCGCCCACTCTCCTTGCTCCCTCGCCCACTCTCCTTGCTCCCTCGCCCACTCTCCTTGCTCCCTCGCCCACTCTTCTTGCTCCCTAGCCCACTGTCCTTTCTCCCTCGCCCACTCTCCTTGCTCCCTCGCCCACTCTCCTTTCTCTCTCGCCCACTCTCCTTGCTCCCTCGCCCACTCTCCTTGCTCCCTCGCCCACTCTCCTTTATCCCTCGCCCACTCTCCTTTCTACCTCGCCCACTGTCCTTTCTCCCTCGCCCACTCTCCTTTCTCTCTCGCCCACTCTCCTTGCTCCCTCGCCCACTCTCCTTGCTCCCTCGCCCACTCTCCTTGCTCCCTCGCCCACTGTCCTTTCTCCCTCGCCCACTCTCCTTGCTCCCTCGCCCACTCTCCTTTCTCCCTCGCCCACTCTCCTTTCTCCCTCGCCCACTCTCCTTTCTCCCTCGTCCACTCTCCTTTCTCCCTCGCCCACTCTCCTTTCTCCCTCGCCCACTCTCCTTTCTCCCTCGCCCACTCTCCTTGCTCCCTCGCCCACTCTCTTTGCTACCTCGCCCACTCTCCTTGCTCCCTCGTCCACTCTCCTTGCTCCCTCGCCCACACCTTGCTCCCTCGCCCACTCTCTTTGCTACCTCGTCCACTCTCCTTGCTCCCTCGCCCACTCTCCTTGCTCCCTCGCCCACTCTCCTTGCTCCCTCGCCCACTCTCCTTTCTCCCTCGCCCACTCTCCTTGCTCCCTCGCCCACTCTCCTTTCTCCCTCGCCCACTCTCCTTTCTCTCTCACCCACTCTCCTTGCTCTCTCGCCCACTCTCCTTGCTCCCTCGCCGACTCTCCTTGCTCCCTCGCCCACACCTTGCTCCCTCGCCCACTCTCTTTGCTACCTCGTCCACTCTCCTTGCTCCCTCGCCCACTCTCCTTGCTCCCTCGTCCACTCTCCTTTCTCGCTCGCCCACTCTCCTTTCTTCTTCGCCCATCCTCCTTGCTCCCTCGCCCACTCTCCTTACCCGCCTCATCCAAGCGCATCTGTGCGCCGACCCTCCGGTTCCACCCCGGCCCCTCCATGTTCCATCTAAACATCTCTAAGATTGCCCACATGCATCTGTCTCAACCGACATCCCCTGCAGTGAATCCGAGGCACCCACCGCAGTCTGTTTTGAAAAAAATACGCAAACTGTCACATCTCCTTTGAATAATTCCATTTTATCTTAAATTTCTGACCCCTGCTATTTGACATTGCAAAAGATATACCCACCGTCCACTCCAGGTGTGCCTGAAAACCCTCTATTAGATCAACCCTCCAAGCTTGCCCGAAGCTCTCGTTATAGCGCATGCACTTTGATCCAAGGCTGTATCCTGCTAAATTTCGTCTGCATCCTCCGCAAAGTCGCGACATCTTTCCTGCATCTCCTCCTTCCGCAGCCGGTCTTGGGACCGTCCATGACGGAATTGTTTAAAATCAGCTCCTGAGCAGCGACGGTTCCTGGGCCCTCAGATGAGAAGTCCGGTGTTCCGCGGTGTGAGCTCGCCCATCTCTGCAAAAACAACGGACACGAGCGCCACCCACTGGCCGAACAGCGATGGTGCGTCTGCAATCGAAGTCCTGAGCGCCCATTACTGTCAGGCTGGGAGAGAAATTAGCGAACTGGTCTTCACCGCAAGAAACCGAGCGTTTAATGCTTTCCTTTCCCTCTAAGCTCTGTTCGCTTGAATGTTTGGGAACTACCGACCTACTTCAGAGTCTCTCTCTCCGCGCTTGGCCATATTCGAAGGAAGTGATAGGTGACGCCATTTTTAAGCTCTGACCTGAGAATCACCTTTCTGAGATAGCGGCCACATCCAGATTTCAGCCACACCGGTTAGTCTCCCGATACGGTGACACCATCCGAACTCCGAGACACTGCAGGCCAGTCATGATATGTGCACTACTGCGACCCCTAGCGCGTCAAGCGAGGGTGACAGCGATAAAACAAAAAGACGGACAGATATGCCATGTGAAGGGAGTGAATTCACCCAGGATTGAAGGTGAAACTGTTGGTGGATTGGTGGATAACTGTTTGTCAGGTTGGAGGTTGGTGACTAGCGGGGTGCCTCAGGGATCCGTATTGGGTCCAATGTTGTTTGTCATATACATTAATGATCTGGATGATGGGTTGGTAAATTGGATTAGTAAGTATGGAGATGATTCTAAGATATGTGGCGCTGTGGATAATGAAGTAGGTTTTCAAAGCTTGCAGGGAGATTTAGGCCATTTAGAAGAGTGGGCTGAAAGATGGCAGATGGAGTCTAATGCTAATAAGTGTGAGTTGCTACATTTTGGTATGAATAAACCAAATAGGACATACTTCGTAAAAGGTGCATTGAGGAATGCAGCAAAACAGAGTGATCTCGGAATAATGGTGCATAGTTCCCTGAATGTGGAATCTCACGTGGACCTGGTGATGAAGAAAGCTGTTGGTATGCTGGCCTTTGTAAAACACAACATTGAGTTTAGGAGTTGGGATGTAACGTTAAGATTCTACAAGGCATTGGTAAGGCCATATTTGGAGTATTGTGTACAGATCTGGTCACCGAATTATAGGAAAAATAACAACAAAATAGACAGAGAAGATTTACTAGAATGTTACCTGGGTTTCACCACCCAGTTACAGGGAAAGACCTAACAAAGTACGGCTTTATTCTTTGGAGCGTAGAAGGTTGAGGGGGACTTGATCGAGGTGTTTAAAATAATGGGAAGATAGATCGAGTTGACGTGGATAGGTTTTTTCCATTGAGAGTAGGGGAGATTCAATCAAGAGGACATGATATGAGAGTTAGGAGGCAAAAGTTTAAGGGTAACACGAGGGGGAATTTCTTTACTCAGAGACTGGTCGCTGTGTGGAACGAGCTTCCAGTAGAAGTGGTAGAGGCAGGTTCGGTATTGTCATTTAAAGGAAAATTGGATAGGTATATGGACAGGAAAGGAATGGAGGGTTATGCGCTGAGTACAGGTCTGTGGGACTAGGTGTGAGTGAGCATTCGGCATGGATTAGAAGGGCCGAGATGGCCTGTTTCCATACTGTAATTGTTATATGGTTATCGATATTGTTAATCAATACATTAGCAAGCTAACACCAATGGTGGCAGTTCCAACAACAATTGATCAGTTGATTGGCAATCTCCTGAGAGACATTCAGTGCTCAGCCGACTCTGTCGCTGTAAATGAAGAACTGAAAGTGTTTCAAACATTTAAATCGTCATTGTCTACACCTGAATTAAGATTCACTGCTACAGATAAACCACTTATCCGAGACGTTAACGATAAACACAGGATGGAAGTGACACAGGAAAATATAGTCTGAGACCCTGTTTCCATTTATGTTGCGGAAATCTACAATCCAACACAATACAGCTTGATATCTTCCTGAATGAACACTAGGGGGCAGCATCAACCCCTCCTTGGACGCCGCAGCACATATTCTCCCGAGGTAGCGCACCAAATCTATGGCAGTTTCTTCTTCTGCCAGAGATTTCATTCTGCACAGTGATGGCCCCTCAATGATTGAAAGAGTAATTTCAATGGCTGGAGTGGGCTGCTGTTTCCGGATGTGAAATAGTGACTTCAGGAAACATGGTTCCCGTTACCTCAGTGCAACGGGCAGAACTAAAGACAGGGTCGGAACTCCAATCAAGAACGGCCAAGCAGAACAAGAACTCATAAGTGACACAAAACTGCCGTCAGAAATTGACAGTCAAAAGCCACTCCAAAAAGAATAATGCGGAGTGGCGTGGAAATGCCTCCGCGGGTAAGGGTGAGAAACGTGTAGCACGGGGAGGGGTAAACGATGGTAGGGTCCTCATTATTAACTGTATGTTAACTGCATATATAAAATGGCTTCTCTGCAGGGTTATAATGAAGTGTTTTTTTTTGTGGGTAACTGATGAGGTAATGCTCTGTTTAGTCGGAATGTTTGGGTTATAATTGATAACGCAGCAACGAACCGACGGTACCAAAGTTGTTCCATTGCCAACACCCCATAAGCTTTCTTAACTACCCTGTCTACCTGGGAGGTAACTTTCAGGGATCTGTGGGCATGTCCCCTGCCGCTTCTCCACACTACCTGGTAGCCCGCCATTTACTTTGTACTCTGCCTTGGAGTTTGTCCTTCCGAAGTGCACACCTCACACTTCCCCGGGTTGAACTCGGGTCCCCCTTTGATCAGCTACTGTTGGTGAAGCTGCGTGCGAGGATTCGCAGGACAGCGGGAAGATCGACGACACCTGTTTACTGGCGTTCCCCCTGTCGTGGATTTCGCCTTGGGTTACAAATATCTCCCTCAACACAACAGAAACAGCTCTGCATTGGAACTGAACCGAACTTTCTAACATCCCATCGTCAGACTGTAACTTTTACCAGCTGAGCTTGTCTTTGTTTGGCGAACTTTATCTGTACTCCTATGTCCGCATAATGCTGCTAACCTTTGATTACCTGGTTAATTTACTATATTTAGCAGTTACTAATAAAATAGTGACTGTTAACCGCAAACTAAAGTGCGTCCTATTGCTGCTGATAGTTTTACAGGGTTGCGAGCATGTAACAGGTACTCTCCCCAGGGTTGCGTGTACCTAACACCACGCAAACGACCGCCGCCGCGCTTGGCACAGCCTTCCTTTAACTTGCTCCAGCTAACCAATCCCAGAGGCCGGCTGGTCGCTGGTCGGAGCTCTTCTTCGTGAATTGCCCCGAAACTCTGGCTTTGAAAATCTCCATCGCCGCCCCTCTTAGGCGCTCCCTGCCGCAGATTGTACAACACGAACCGCTCTCTCCACTCGCCCCCTCTCTCCACTGAGCCCGACCTCTCCTCCCGCAAACTCCGCCCCTCGTCCCTAACGCGCCCCCTCCTCCCACGAACCCCGCCCTCTATTTCCTCTCATCCCGCCCACCTCACACACCCCGCCCTCTCATCCCACTGACACCATCCACACCTCGCAGTGATTCCCCTCCACACGCCACCTCGAACCGCGCCCCCTCCCCTTGTCTCCGTGACCGCCTCCCTCCGATTGGATCTCCGTCAGACTGTAGTTCAGCGGCCCGCGGACTTCCGAAATTATACATTCCCCCTCCGACATCCGCACTAGCTGCCCCGCAGCGTTGCCCCCGCCCCCAGCATCCGAAAGAGGGGATGGTTATAGACGACCAGACGACCAATCGGATCAATGCGTTTTATTAGCGAAAAGATTCTGCGTCGAGCAGCTGACGGTTCAGGTGGCCTCAGCGAGCTGGAGAGGTGGGACTGATGGTATTCCGGGAGCGCGGGACGTGTCGGTGAGTTGGCGGGGGGGAGGTGGGTGTGTAGGGTCTCGGGGAGGTGGGAGTGTGTCTGGGATCTGTGGACAGGAAGAACCAAACCCCGCATTAAACAGTGGGTAGCTGAAGGGTGTCCCAACTACCCCGTGACGAGCTTTGTAGGGAGGGAGGGGAATATTCCCGAGGGGTGGGCCGCAAGCACAGCGAGGGGTTGGCATCGGTCAGGAAACTCTCGTTTCTCAGACCAAAGGTTCCAGCGGAGCACAGTTACTGAAGTTTTCCTGGATCGCCACCAGAACTGGCAGTTTGTTACTGGGTACGAACACCTCCATGTGGACGAAGTTGTTGGGGTTTCCAATATCGAACTGTGGGCAGGGTCACTCGGTTAGTCATGGGAGTCCCGTCCGCTAACCCCCTTCCCACTGCCACCTCCGTGATCCGCGCTCTCGCGAGACTTCCCTCCACATCCCCGCCACTTCATCCCTCGCTGCTCCCCTCTCCGACTCCTTCAAGCCCTCCTCCACTACACACCTCCCCGACTCCTTCAACCCTCCCTCCCCTACACACCTCCACGTCTCCGTCACCACTCCCTCCCCGACACCCCTCCCCGACTCCTTCAACCCTCCCTCCCCTACGCACCTCCCCGACTCCATCACCGCTTCCTCCCCTACACCCCTCCCCGTCTCTATCACCCCTCCCTACCCTACACTACCGTCCCGATTTAATCGTCCCTCCCTCCTCCACATCCCTCACCGTCTTTGATAATCCTAACCTCCCTTACACCGCTCCCCGTCTCCGTCACCCCCTCCCTCCCCTAAACCCCTCTCCCACACCGTCACACGCTCCGTCCCCTGCACTTCTCCCCGTCTCTGACCCACCCCGTCCACTTCACTGTCATCCCCCTCTCTCCCCTCTAACCCTCCCGGTCTCCGTCACCTCCTACCTCCCCTGAACCACTCCTCGTCTCGTCACCCCCTCCAGCTCCTACATCTCCTGAAATCTCCGTCATGCACTCGCTCCGCTACGTCCGTCCCCATCTACATCTTACTCTCTCTCCCCAACCCCATCTACGTCCCTGGCAGACCTCCTGGTCTCCATTCCCCTCCCACCCCTCCCCGTCTCCATTCCCCTCCCACACCCTCCTGGTCTCCATTCTCTTCCCACCCCTCCCCGTCTCCATTCCCCTGCCACACACTCCTGGTCTCCATTCCCCTCCCACCCTTCCCCGTCTCCATTCCCCTGCCACACGCTCCTGGTCTCCATTCTCCTCCCACACCTCCCCGTCTCCAATCCCCTCCTACACCCTTCCGATTTCTATTCCCCTCCCACCCCTCCCCGTCTCCATTCCCCTCCCACCCCTCCCGTCTCCATTCCCCTGCCAGAGCTGCTCCCTTCCCGTCTATGTTAATCCTAACCTGCCCTACACCTCTCCCCTCCCACCCCCTCCCGGACTCCATTCCTCTCCCAGCTCCTCCGGGTCTCCATTTCCCTCCCAGCCCCTCCTGGTCTCCAATCCCCTCCCGTCCTCATTCCACTCCCACCCTCTCCTGGTCTCCATTCCCCTCCCACCGTCTCCCGGTCTCCTTTCCCCTCCCACACCCTGCCGGTCTCCTTTCCCCTCCCACCCTCTCCCGGTCTCCTTTCCCCTCCCACACCCTCCCGGTCTCCTTTCCCCTCCCACCCTCTCCCGGTCTCCTTTCCCCTCCCACACCCTCCCGGTCTCCATTCCCCTCCCACCCTCTCCCGGTCTCCTTTCCCCTCCCACCCTCTCCCGGACTCCATTCCCCTCCCACCCTCTCCCGGTCTCCTTTCCCCTCCCACCCTCTCCCGGTCTCCATTCCCCGCCGACCCTCTCCCGGTCTCCATTCCCCTCCCACCCTCTCCCGGTCTCCATTCCCCGCCGACCCTCTCCCGGTCTCCATTCCCCTCTCACCCTCTCCCGGTCTCCATTCCCCTCCCACACTCTCCCGGTCTCCTTTCCCCTCCCACCCTCTCCCGGTCTCCATTCCCCGCCGACCCTCTCCCGGTCTCCATTCCCCTCTCACCCTCTCCCGGTCTCCATTCCCATCCCACCCTCTCCCGGTCTCCTTTCCCCTCACACCCTCTCCCAGACTCCATTCCCCTCCCACCCTCTCCCGGTCTCCTTTCCCCTCCCACCCCCTCCCGGTCTCCACTCCCCTCCCACATTCTCCCGGTCTGCATTCCCCTCCCACTCTCTCCCGGTCTCCATTCCCCTCCCACCCCCTCCCGATCTCCATTCTCCTCTCACCCCTCCCCGTCTCCAATCCCCTCCTATACCCTTCCGATTTCTATTCCCCTCCCACCCCTCCCCGTCTCCATTCCCCTCCCACCCACTCCCGGTCTCCATTCCCCTCCGACCCTCTCCCGGTCTCCTTTCCCCTCCCACCCCCTCCCGGTCTCCATTCCCCTCCCACATTCTCCCGGTCATTCCCCTCCCACTCGCTCCCGGTCTCCTTTCCCCTCCCACCCCCTCCCGGTCTCCATTCCCCTCCCACCCTCTCCCGGTCTCCATTCCCATCCCACCCCCTCCCGGTCTCCTTTCCCCTCCCACCCCCTCCCGGTCTCCATTCCCCTCCCACACTCTCCCAGTCTCCATTCCCCTCCCACCCCCTCCCGGTCTCCATTCCCCTCCCACCCCCTCCCGGTCTCCTTTCCCCTCCCACCCCCTCCCGGTCTTCATTCCCATCCCACCCTCTCCCAGTTTCCTTTCCCCTCCACACACTCACGGTCTTCATTCCCCTCCCACCCTCTCCCGGTCTTCTTTCCCCTCCCACCCCCTCCCGGTCTCCATTCCCCTCCCACCCCCTCCCGGTCTCCATTCCCCTCCCACCCTCTCCCGGTCTCCTTTCCCCTCCCACATTCTCCCGGTCTCCATTCCCCTCCCACTCGCACCCGGTCTCCATTTCCCTCCCACCCTCTCCGGGTCTCCTTTCCCCTCCCACCCCCTCCCGGTCTCCATTCCCCTCCCACACTCTCCCGGTCTCCATTCCCCTCCCACCCCCTCCCGGTCTCCATTCCCCTCCCACCCCCTCCCGGTCTCCTTTCCCCTCCCACCCCCTCCCGGTCTTCATTCCCCTCCCACCCTCTCCCGGTCTCCTTTCCCCTCCCACCCTCTCCCGGTCTCCTTTCCCCTCCCACCCACTCACGGTCTTCATTCCCGTCCCACCCTCTCCCGGTCTCCATTCCCCTCCCACCCCCTCCCGGTCACCATTCCACTCCCACCCTCTCCCGGTCTCCTTTCCCCTCCCACCCCCTCCTGGTCTTCATTCCCCTCCCACCCTCTCCCGGTCTGCATTCCCCTCCCACTCTCTCCCGGTCTCCATTCCCCTCCCACCCTCTCCCGGTCTCATTTACCCTCCCACCCCCTGCCGGTCTCCATTCCCCTCCCACCCCCTCCCGGTCTCCATTCCCCTCCCACCCCCTCCCGGTCTCCATTCTCCTCTCACCCCTCCCCGTCTCCAATCCCCTCCTATACACTTCCGATTTCTATTCCCCTCCCACCCCTCCCCGTCTCCATTCCCCTCCCACCCACTCCCGGTCTCCATTCCCCTCCGACCCTCTCCCGGTCTCCTTTCCCCTCCCACCCCCTCCCGGTCTCCATTCCCCTCCCACCCCCTCCCGGTCTCCTTTCCCCTCCCACCCCCTCCCGGTCTCCATTCCCCTCCCACACTCTCCCAGTCTCCATTCCCCTCCCACCCCCTCCCGGTCTCCATTCCCCTCCCACCCCCTCCCGGTCTCCTTTCCCCTCCCACCCCCTCCCGGTCTTCATTCCCCTCCCACCCTCTCCCGGTTTCCTTTCCCCTCCCACCCACTCACGGTCTTCATTCCCCTCCCACCCTCTCCCGGTCTTCTTTCCCCTCCCACCCCCTCCCGGTCTCCTTTCCCCTCCCACATTCTCCCGGTCTCCATTCCCCTCCCACTCGCTCCCGGTCTCCATTTCCCTCCCACCCTCTCCCGGTCTCCTTTCCCCTCCCACCCCCTCCCGGTCTCCATTCCCCTCCCACCCAATCCCGGTCTCCATTCCCCGCCCACCCCCTCCCTGTCTCCTTTCCCCTCCCACCCCCTCCCGGTCTCCATTCCCCTCCCACACTCTCCCGGTCTCCATTCCCCTCCCACCCCCTCCCGGTCTCCATTCCCCTCCCACCCCTTCCCGGTCTCCTTTCCCCTCCCACCCCCTCCCGGTCTTCATTCCCCTCCCACCCTCTCCCGGTCTCCTTTCCCCTCCCACCCTCTCCCGGTCTCCTTTCCCCTCCCACCCACTCACGGTCTTCATTCCCCTCCCACCCTCTCCCGGACTCCATTCCCCTCCCACCCCCTCCCGGTCTCCATTCCACTGCCACCCTCTCCCGGTCTCCTTTCCCCTCCCACCCCCTCCTGGTCTTCATTCCCCTCCCACCCACTCCCGGTCTCCATTCCCCTCACAGCCCCTCCCGGTCTTCATTCCCCTCCCACCCCCACCCGGTCTCCATTCCCCTCCCAGCCCCTCCCGGTCTCCTTTCCCCTCCCACCCTCTCCTGGTCTCCATTCCCCTCCCACTCTCTCCCGGTCTCCATTCCCCTCCCACCCTCTCCCGGTCTCATTTACCCTCCCACCCCCTGCCGGTCTCCATTCCCCTCCCACCCTCTCCCGGTCTCCATTCCCCTCCCACCCACTCCCGGTCTCCATTCTCCTCTCACCCCTCCCCGTCTCCAATCCCCTCCTATACCCTTCCGATTTCTATTCCCGTCCCATCCCTCCCCGTCTCCATTCCCCTCCCACCCACTCCCGGTCTCCATTCCCCTCCGACCCTCTCCCGGTCTCCTTTCCCCTCCCACCCCCTCCCGGTCTCCATTCCCCTCCCACATTCTCCCGGTCTCCATTCCCCTCCCACTCGCTCCCGGTCTCCATTTCCCTCCCACCCTCTCCCGGTCTCCTTTCCCCTCCCACCCCCTCCCGGTCTTCATTCCCCTCCCACCCTCTCCCGGTCTCCTTTCCCCTCCCACCCACTCACGGTCTTCATTCCCCTCCCAACCTCTCCCGGTCTTCTTTCCCCTCCCACCCCCTCCCGGTCTCCATTCCCCTCCCCCCCCCCTCCCGGTCTCCATTCCCCTCCCACCCCGTCCCGGTCTCCATTCCCCTCCCACCCTCTCCCGGTCTCCTTTCCCCTCCCACCCCCTCCCGGTCTCCATTCCTCTCCCACCCTCTCCCGGTATCCATTCCCCTCCCACCCCCTACCGGTCTCCATTCCTCTCCCACCCTCTCCCGGTCTCCATTCCCCTCCCACCCCATCCCGTTCTCCTTTCCCCTCCCACCCCCTCCCGGTCTCCATTCCCCTCCCACACTCTCCCGGTCTTCTTTCCCCTCCCACCCCCTCCCGGTCTCCATTCCCCTCCCCCCCCCCTCCCGGTCTCCATTCCCCTCCCACCCCGTCCCGGTCTCCATTCCCCTCCCACCCTCTCCCGGTCTCCTTTCCCCTCCCACCCCCTCCCGGTCTCCATTCCTCTCCCACCCTCTCCCGGTATCCATTCCCCTCCCACCCCCTACCGGTCTCCATTCCTCTCCCACCCTCTCCCGGTCTCCATTCCCCTCCCACCCCATCCCGTTCTCCTTTCCCCTCCCACCCCCTCCCGGTCTCCATTCCCCTCCCACACTCTCCCGGTCTCCATTCCCCTCCCACCCCCTCCCGGTCTCCATTCCCCTCCCACACTCTCCCGGTCTCCATTCCCCTCCCACCCCTTCCCGGTCTCCATTCCCCTCCCACACCCTCCCGGTCTCCTTTCCCCTCCCACCCCCTCCCGGTCTCCATTCCCCTCCCACACTCTCCCGGTCTCCATTCCCCTCCCACCCTCTCCCTGTCTCCATACCCCTCCCACCCTCTCCCGGTTTCCATTCCCCTCCCACCCCCTCCCGGTCTCCTTTCCCCTCACACCCTCTACCAGTCTCCATTCCCCTCCCACCCTCTCCCGGTCTCCATTCCTCTCCCACCCCCTGCCGGTCTCCATTCCTCTCCCACCCTCTCCCGGTCTCCATTCCCCTCCCACCCCCTCCCGGTCTCCTTTCCCCTCCCACCCCCTCCCGGTCTCCATTCCCCTCCCACACTCTCCCGGTCTCCATTCCCCTCCCACCCCCTCCCGGTCTCCTTTCCCCTCCCACCCCCTCCCGGTCTCCATTCCCCTCCCACACCCTCCCGGTCTTCATTCCCCTCCCACCCTCTCCCGGTCTTCTTTCCCCTCCCACCCCCTCCCGGTCTCCATTCCCCTCCCACCCCCTCCCGGTCTCCATTCCCCTACCACCCTCTCCCGGTCTCCATTCCCCTCCCACCCTCTCCCGGTCTCCTATCCCCTCCCACCCTCTCCCGGTTTCCATTCCCCTCCCACCCCCTCCCGGTCTCCATTAGCCTCCCACCCCCTCCCGGTCCCCATTCCCCTCCCACCCTCTCCCGGTCTCCATTCCCCTCACACCCTCTCCCGGTCTCCATTCCCCTCCCACCCTCTCCCGGTCTCTATTCCCCTCCCAGCCTCTCCCGGTCTCCTTTCCCCTCACACCCTCTCCCGGTCTCCTTTCCCCTCCCACCCTCTCCCGGTCTCCATTCCCCTCCCACCCTCTCCCGGTCTCATTTACCCTCCCACCCTCTCCCGGTCTCCATTCCCCTCCCACCCCTGCTCCCTTCCGGCTTCTGTGTGAATACTCGACCTTGATCAGCAGAAGTTTCCCCAGCATGATGGTCTGGTCCTGCTCACGGTACGTTTTCGCGACGAATATCTGCTCTGAGGCGTGGATGTGACTCTCCGCGTCGGATTTCACCTGGACAGGAACAACACAAACTTCTGTATCTCCCGGGGAGGACAGAGCGGGACGAGGAAGGGTGTCCGGAAGCGAGTGGCGGTACCATTTCTTTTTTACTTCTCCCCACCCAAAATTTCTCCGCTTTTCCTCGTTCCGTCTCTCGCATTTCCCCACCTCGTACCCGTACTCCCCACTCTTCCTCGTCTCTCTCTGATCTATCATTTTATCGTCACTCCATCTCCCTCTTCCCCCCTCTCAGCCTCCCCTGCTCTCTCACCCCCTCACCGTCTCTCTCTTCCTCCTCTCTCCACCTCCCCTGCTCTCTCACCCCCCTCACCGTCTCCCTTTTCCCTCTCCGATTCCGCTGCTCTCTCACCCCCTCACCGTCTCCCTCTTCCCCCTCTCTTCGATTTCCCTGCTTTCTCACCACGCTTCAACGTCTCTCTCTCCTACCGCTCTCTCCCCCACCCCTGCTCTTTCCCCCTCTTTCTGTGTGCCTCTATAATCGTTACCCTGGCCGGGCTTTTCTACATCTCTGTCGCTTCGTCACTGATCTTTCTCCCCTTCTCCTGCCCTGTCCTTCGCCTCACTCTCTGTTCCCTCATTCCACATTCCCTGCTCGTTCTCACACTTTTCCCGTCTCGCTCTCGCTCTTCTCCCTCTCCCCGTCTGTATCCGTCTACAATCTCTCCAATTCCCCTGCTGGAACTCTCACCTTTTATCCGTGTCTCTACCTTCTTTCTCTCACTCTCTCTCTCTCTCTCTCGCTCGCGCACTCTACTTCTCGCTCTTTCCTTCTCTCTCCCTCTCCGTGCTCGAAAATTCCTCTGCCCTCCCTCCCCTATCTCGCCTGGCTCCCTGGCTCTCTGCCTCTCACGTTTCTCTGTTTTCCCTGCTCTTTCTCCCCGTATCGCTGTCTCTCTCCCGCATGTCCCCACTTCCCCTACTCTTTCTCCACCCTCCCACCTCTCCCCACTTCCCCTGATCTATCCCCTCCCTCTCCCCGTCTCTCTCTCCCTCCCCCTCTCTCTCTACCTCCCCCCCTCTCTCTCCCCCACTCTGTTCGATCTCCAATTACCCCGCTATTCTCCCTCTCTCCACTCCTGGCTCCTCCTCCTTCCACCTCCCTTTCTCCTATATGCCCCCCGCATTCCGTTTCGTTCTCCAATTTTCCTCCCGCCCTCTAATCCAAACACTCACTCTCCCCCTTCTCCTCCTCCTTCCTTCCCTCTCTCGTCCCCCTCCCTTTCCCATCCTCCTTTCTTCCGTCTCCCTCTACCTCCCTCCCCACCCCTGTACCGACGCCCTCCCCTCTCCTCTCCCATATATCGCCCCTTCACAATTTTCCCGCACTCTTCCCCTTCATCCAGCCTCCGCCCTGTCACTGTCGCCATTATCCCCCCCCCGGTCCTACGCTCAATCCTCTCCTCTCCCTGCTCCAAATGGACTTCCACTGTCTATTCCGTACCTCTACTTCTCTACCCGTCTCTCGCACACATATATATATCTACTTCCCGCTCTTTCCTTCTCTCTCCCTCTCCGTGCTCGAAAATTCCTCTGCCCTCCTTCCCCTATCTCGCCTGGAGATATATATATATATCACTATTTTGTTCACTTTCTCACCCCGCCTCTCTCTTCCTTCCCCCCGAGGAGGGCAGTTTAAGGGGTGTGGGAGTGGGGAGGACTGTGCTCCTGGTTCTGGAAGAGTTTGGAACAAGCCTCATCTGCGACCTTATGGACCTCTGTCGTGGCCGGCTGTTCTTTTGTCCACACTGGTGCCATCTCTCTCTCTCTCTGTTGCACTTGTTCGTTCGCTGACACTCTCTCTCTC
This sequence comes from Hypanus sabinus, assembly GCF_030144855.1. NCBI lineage: Eukaryota > Metazoa > Chordata > Chondrichthyes > Myliobatiformes > Dasyatidae > Hypanus > Hypanus sabinus. Next base: position 72,774 of record NW_026779122.1, on the reverse strand, counting down.
ACTCTCTCTCTCGCCACGTCAGGGCCGCTTTTAAAGATCTGGCCCCTCCCTCCACCCCTCCGACATGTCCCTCCCCCCGCTCAGCTATTCCCCGCCCCGTTTTGCCCTCTCTCGGGCTCTTGCCCTCCGCTTGGGGCATGGAACCTGACCCCGGCCCCTTACGGATGTGACCTACTTACGGGAAAGGTGTGCAGAGCATAGGGAACATTCACAGAGATGCTCCTGGGTCTGCGGGGCCTCTGGTTTCAGGAAACATTGAATGGGACAGGATTCTAATGAACGTAGAAGATTGAGAGGGGATTTGATGGAGGTTCACTGGCTTTATCCGCTGTGGTTGGGTGGGACTGCAAACAGTGATCAAAGGTTAAGGGTGAAAGGTGAGAAGTTTAAGGGAATTATGAAGGGGAACGCCTTCACTCAGAAGGTCGTGAGAGTGTGGAATGATCTGCGAGCACGACTGGTCCGTGCGAGCTCGATTCCAACGTTTAGGCGATGTTTGCACAGGTACACGGATAGGAGGCTTCTGGGGGCCTATGATCCAGCTGCAGCGGGCTGGGAAAATGGTTTCCGCATGGGCCAGATGGGCCGAAGGGCGTCCCTGTAAGTCGTGTTTCTCTGTGACTCTATGAGTAGAGTCCCAGAGCCACCAAGCGCCTCTCCTCTGCAAACTTTGCATCAAAGCCATCGATCCCGTCATCCAAATCACTGGCATTATAACGTGAAACGAATCGGTCCCAACAGAGACCCCCCTGGAACAACCCGAGTCACCGGCAGCCAACTAGAAGAAGTTCCCTTTCTCCCCCACACTCTGCCTCCTGCCAATCAGCCAGTATTTGTCCCGTGCCAGTACCTTTCCTGTAAAACCACCGGGTCTTAACTTGTTATGCAGCCTCCTGTGCGGCACCTTGTCAAGGGCCTTCTGAAAATTCAACCACACAACATCCGCCGACTCCCCAATGTCTATCATGCTTGTTATTTCTTCAAATAATTCCAAAAGATACGTCAGGCAGGGTTTTCCCTCGAGGAAACCATGCTGACAGAGACCTATTATATCACGCGCCCCCAAGTACACGGAGACCAGCTACTCCGAAACCATCTACTTAACAACGGAGTCATAGAACATAGAACACAGAATAGTACAGCACATTACAATGTTGTGCCCACTCTCAAACCCTGCCTCCCATATAACCAACCGCCTTAAATTCTTCCAGATACCTGTCCAGTAGTCTCTTAAACTTCACTAGTGTATCTGCCTCCACCACTGAATCAGGCAGTGCAGTCCATGCAACAACCACTCTCTGAGTGAAAAACCTTCCTCTAATATCCCCCTTGAACTTCCCTCCCCTTACCTTAAAGCCACGTCCTCTTGTACTGAGCAGTGGTGCCCTGGGGAAGAGGCGCTGACTGTCCACTCTGTGTATTCCTCATAATATCTTGTACACCTCTATCATGTCTCCTCTCATCCTCCTTCTCTCCAAAGAGTAAAGCCCGTGCTCCCTTCATCTCTGATCATAATCCATACTCTCTAAACCAGGCAAAATCCTGGTAAATCTCCTCTGTACCCTTTCCAATGCTTCCACATCCTTCCTATAGTGAGGCGACCAGAACTGGACACAGTACTCCACCTGTGGCCTAACCAGAGTTTTATGGAGCTGCAATATTACAGCGCGTCTCTTAAACTCTATCCCTTGACTTATGAAAGCTAACACCCCATCAGCTTTCTTAACAGGCCCTTCGGCCCACAATGTTGTGCCGACCCTCAAACCCTGCCTCCCATATAAACCCCCACCTTAAGGTCCTCCAGATACCTGTCCAGTAGTCCAAACACTGAGGTCAAACTAAATAGCCTGTAATTTTCTTTCTTCAATATCACCAAAGTGTGCTCACCGAAGGAGGGTGCAGAGGGTGTAGATAGATGCCTGAAGGTTTTTATTCTCCACTCGGTGAGGGTCAGCCCAGAAGCAGAGGAAACGGCTAAAGGGGAAGATTGGAAGATATACGGGCAACGTGACTTGGGAATTCCCCATTAAAAGGGCAGGACGGGCTGCCGGGGCGAAGTGGTGACTCTGGGCTCGGTGTCGATCGTTCACGGACACGGATGGTTCAGCCGAAGAATCTTTGATATCCTTTTTTTTAAAAAAAAGGTAACCAAAACTGAAACTAGGAATACGTTGGTTCATCACAAGCTGGAATGCAGAACACGATATCTGCCGGAAAGATAAGTGCAGGTGAAACAGTTTGAAGAAGTTGCGGGTCATTTCCACAGTGGGATGCTAAAGGGGGCACTGAATTTCCGTTCTACAGACCGACAAACACAAGGCGGATAATTTTACCACTGACCACCTATTAACGCCGCCACTCTATCATAGTCCCAAACCGAACTACACATCGACAATTCCCAACCTCATGCCCCTACACCGCCCCCCACCCCAATTCCGGGCAACGCACCCGGTTATACTGAACTTCCCCGCCCCTGACCCTCAGCAACACCGAATGATCTTCAGGACCCTGACCCACTCCGCAAATGTTCCAACACATATGTAATTCCAACACAAAGCCAGACCCGATCCCTCCCCCACCCTCGCCTTGTACACACAAGCCTATGACGGCACCTGGCACCCCGCACACTCTTAATCATTTTAAGAATTAATGAGGAGAGGTCACAGGAAAGGCAAATGGGTTTGAACTATGTACTCAGATCGACACGCACGCGAGGGCTAATTTCCCCCACTGACCAGGAAACAGAAATGTCCAGAATTGACCCAGTAACTCCGTGTACAAAAATGCATATTGTAAAATATCTGCACACAACGGGTAGTGCGGAGCGTTACATTCTGCGTAGCGGGAATGATATTCCGAAGGAACATTTCATTCCGTGCACCGGAGATCGCGGCGTAATAAGGCAATTGGCAAGGGACAAGAAGGAGAAGTTCGGTTCAAAGTTCAAAGTACATTTTGGTATCAGAGTGCATACATGACATCACAGGCAAGCTTAAGATTCTCTCCTCTTGGGCATATAACCATATAACAATTACAGCTCAGAAACAAGCCATCTCGGCCCTTCTAGTCCGTGCCGAACGCTTACTCTCACCTAGTCCCACCGACCTGCACTCAGACAATAACCTCCATTCCTTTCCTGTCCATATGCCTATCCAATTTTACTTAAAATGACAATACCGAACCTGCCTCTACCACTTCTACTGGAAGCTCATTTCACACAGCTACCACTCTCTGAGTAAAGAAGTTCCACCTCGTGTTACCCTTAAACTTTTGCCCTCTAACTTTCAACACATGTCCTCTTGTTTGAATCTCCCCTACGCTCAAAGGAAAAAGCCTATTCATCCAACTCTATCTATCACGCTTATAATTTTAAATATCTCTATCAAATCCCCCCTCAACCTTCTGCGCTCCAAAGAATAAAGACCTAACTTGTTCAACCTTTCCCAATAACTTCGGTGCTGAAACCCAGGTAACATTCTAGTAAATATTCGCTGTACTCAGTCTATTTTGTTGACATCTTTCCTATAATTCGGTGACCAGAACTGTACACAATTCTCCAAATCCGGCCTTACCAATGCCTTCTAGAATTTCTCTTCCTCTCTCTCTCTCTCTCTCTCTCTCTCTCTCTCTCTCTCTCTCTCTCTCTCTCTCTCTCTCTCTCCCTCCCTCTCTCTCTCTCTCTCTCTCTCTCTCTCTCTCCCTCTCTCTCTCTCCTTTACTGTCTCTCCCTCTCTCCTCTCTCCCTCTCTCCCCCCTCTCTCCCTCTCTCCCTCTCCCCCTCCCTCTCTCTCTCCCCTCTCCCTCTCTTTCTCTCTCTCTCTCTCTCTCAGTCTACAACCTGTTCCTTGTTGTAGTTGTTACACCACTCTGGCAGATTCTCAGCCCGCAACGGTGGTGTCATCAGCGATCTTGTCTCTAGTGTTGGTGTTGTACTTAGCCGCACAGTTGTTGTTTCCTGGCAAACGTGCTCTTGATAACTGAGGAACTTTCGAAAGCAGGAACAGACCATAAGACCGTAACACAAAGGAGCAAAAGTCGGCCATTCGGCCCATCGACTCTGATTCGCCATTTGACCATGCGCTGATCCAATCTCCCCTTCAGTCCCATTCTCCCCGCCATCTCACCATAACCTTTGATGCCCTAGAGCGTGTACATATTTATCTCAGAATAAATACGAAGGGTAGCGGGTTCAGAGAACCATGGTCTACGACGGGCGTTTAGGGACCAGGTGAGGACGATGAAGGAGGCGCAGAGGAATCATGGGTAGAAAGAAGTGGAAGAGGCGCTTCGGCTGGAGTAGTGAGAGCGGTTTGGAGCCTCTTATACAAGAAAGGTTGTATCGACACTGGAGAGGGTTCAAAGGGCGTCTCCGAAATTGATTCAGGGTTTGTCAGGCTTAAGATATGATGGCAGTTGTTTTTTTTTGTTGTGGGCCTGTACTTACTGGAATACAGAAGGAGGGCGGCGTCTCATTGAAACACATCGGATGTTGAAAGACAAAAAAAGAGTAGAACAGTTGAGGATGTGGGTACAGCACATGCCTGATCTGCAACTGCTCTCAAAATTTCACATTTGAATGCCTCTCTCCCACAAAGCACAACTTTGCTAAGGAACAGCACACCCCATTCCACACACCAGCCAGGTCCTTACTGACCTGAAATGAGATGAGTCGAGGGATAGCTTTTCAGAGTCGCGGGGTAATGATGCTGCTCAATAAAACTCTGGTCAGGCCACACTTGGAGTAATGTGTCTGGTTCTGGTCGCCTCACTAGAGGAAGAATGTGGAAGCATTGGAAAGGGTACAGAGGAGATTTACCAGGATGCTACCTGGTTCAGAGAGTATGGATTATGATCAGAGATTAAGGGAGCCAGGGTTTACTCTTTGGAGAGAAGGAGGCTGAGAGGAGACATGATTGAGGTGTACAAGATATTAAGAGGAATAGACAGAGTGGACAGCCAGCGCCTCTTCCCCAGGGCACCACTGCTCAGTACAAGAGGACATGGCTTTCAGGTAACGGGAGGGAAGTTCAAGGGGGATATTAGAGGAAGGTTTTTCACTCAGAGAGTGGTTGGTGCGTGGAATGGACAGCCTCAGTCAGTGATGGAGGCAGACACACTAGTGAAGTTTAAGAGACTACAAGACAGGTATATGGAGGAATTTACGATGGAGTGTTATATGGGAGGCCGGGTTTGAGGGTCGGCACAACATTGTGGGCCGAAGGGCCTGTAATGTGCTGTACTATTCTATGTTCTATGTTCTATGACCCCCATCAAAACTGGCCTTTGTCCTAATTGGAATCTCAATCCGAGGACTAGACCTGCCTTTTTCGCATATTATTATTATTGCAACTAAAGGTATCGTAATTACTGGATGCAAGGAGTCCCTCTGCATCAACTTCCGTCACCAGCCCTGTCGTATTACCGAAAAGCAGATCAAGTCAGCACGCTCCCTCCTTGGAACTTCTGTGTTCTAATTAAGAAAGTTTCCCTAAATTCATCTGACAAACTCTGTCCCAGCTAGGTAGTTTACAAGTTGGGAGTCCCAATCAATTTGAGGAAAATCAAAATCATCCGCTACCACGAACTTATTTTTTTCCGGAACACTCTGAGATCCCTCCCCCTAATTGTTCTCCTAAATAAAGCGGACTGCCGGTTGACGGAGTGTGTGATGGGACGGTGAGGAGGGAGCTTCACTCTGTGTCTGACCCCGGGAGTGTGTGATCGGACGGTGGGGAGGGAGATTCACTCTGTGTCTGACCCCGGGAGTGTGTGATGGGACCGTGTGGAGGGAGGTTCACTCTGTGTCTGACCCCGGGAGTGTGTGATTGGACGGTGTGGAGGGAGATTCACTCGGTGTCTGAACCCGGGAGTGTGTGATGGGTCGATGTGGAGGGAGATTCATTCTGGGTCTGACCCCGGGAGTGTATGATGGGACGGTGTGGAGGGAGATTCACTCTGTGTCTGACCCCGGGAGTGTGTGATGGGACGTTGTGGAGGGAGATTCACTCTGTGTCTGACCCCGGGAGTGTGTGATGGGACGGTGTGGAGGGAGATTCACTCTGTGTCTGACCCCGGGAGTGTGTGATGGGACGGTGCGGAGGGAGATTCACTCTGTGTCTGACCCCGGGAGTGTGTGATGGGACGGTGTGGAGGGAGGTTCACTCTGTGTCTGACCCGGGGAGTGTGTGATGGGAGGTGAGGAGGGAGATTCACTCTGTGTCTGACCTCGGGAGTGTGTGATGGGACGATGTGGAGGGAGATTCACTCTGTGTCTGACTCAGGGAGTGTGTGATGGGACAGTGTGGAGGGAGATTCACTCTGTGACTGACCCCGGGAGTGTGTGATGGGACGGTGTGGAGGGAGATTCACTCTGTGTCTGACCCCGGGAGTGTGTGATGGGTCGGTGTGGAGGGAGATTCACTCTGTGTCTGACCCCGGGAGTGTGTGATGTGACGGTGAGGAGGGACATTCACTCTGTGTCTGACCCCGGGAGTGTGTGATCGGACGGTGTGGTGGGAGATTCACTCTGTGTCTGACCCCGGGAGTGTGTAATGGGACGGTGAGGAGGGAGATTCACTCTGTGTCTGACCCCGGGAGTGTGTGATCGGACGGTGAGGAGGGAGATTCACTCTCTGTCTGACCCCGGGAGTGTGTGATGGGACGGTGTGGAGGGAGGTTCACTCTGTGTCTGACCCCGGGAGTGTGTGATAGGACGGTGAGGAGGGAGATTCACTCTGTGTCTGACCTCGGGAGTGTGTGATGGGACGAAGTGGAGGGAGGTTCACTCTGTGTCTGACCCCGGGAGAGTGTGATGGGACGGTGTGGATGGAGATTCACTCTGTGTCTGACCCCGGGAGTGTGTGATCTGACGGTGTGGAGGGAGATTCACTCTGTGTCTGACCCAGGGAGTGTGTGATGGGACGGTGAGGAGGGAGCTTCACTCTGTGTCTGACCCAGGGAGAGTGTGATGGGACGGTGTATAGGGAGATTCACTCTGTGTCTGACCCCGGGAGTGTGTGATGGGACGGTGTGGAAGGAGATTCACTCTATGTCTGACCCCGGGAGTGTGTGATGGGACGGTGTGGAGGGAGATTCACTCTGTGTCTGACCCCGGGAGTGTGTGATGGGACGGTGAGGAGGGTGATTCACTCTGTGTCCGACCCCGGGAGAGTGTGATGGGACGGTGTGGAGGGAGATTCACTCTGTGTCTGACCCCGGGAGTGTGTGATGGGACGGTGCGGAGGGAGATTCACTCTGTGTCTGACCCCGGGAGTGTGTGATGGGACGGTGCGCAGGGAGATTCACTCCGTGTCTGACCCCGGGAGTGTGTGATTGGACGGTGTGGAGGGAGATTCACTCGGTGTCTGAACCCGGGAGTGTGTGATGGGTCGATGTGGAGGGAGATTCACTCTGGGTCTGACCCCGGGAGTGTGTGATGGGACGGTGTGGAGGGAGATTCACTCTGTGTCTGACCCCGGGAGTGTGTGATGGGACGTTGTGGAGGGAGATTCACTCTGTGTCTGACCCCGGCAGTGTGTGATGGGTCGGTGTGGAGGGAGATTCACTCTGTGTCTGACCCCGGGAGTGTGTGATGTGACGGTGAGGAGGGACATTCACTCTGTGTCTGACCCCGGGAGTGTGTGATCGGACGGTGTGGTGGGAGATTCACTCTGTGTCTGACCCCGGGAGTGTGTAATGGGACGGTGAGGAGGGAGATTCACTCTGTGTCTGACCCCGGGAGTGTGTGATCGGACGGTGAGGAGGGAGATTCACTCTCTGTCTGACCCCGGGAGTGTGTGATGGGACGGTGTGGAGGGAGGTTCACTCTGTGTCTGACCCCGGGAGAGTGTGATGGGACGGTGTATAGGGAGATTCACTCTGTGTCTGACCCCGGGAGTGTGTGATGGGACGGTGTGGAGGGAGATTCACTCTATGTCTGACCCCGGGAGTGTGTGATGGGACGGTGTGGAGGGAGATTCACTCTGTGTCTGACCCCGGGAGTGTGTGATGGGACGGTGAGGAGGGTGATTCACTCTGTGTCCGACCCCGGGAGTGTGTGATGGGACGGTGTGGAGGGAGGTTCACACTGTGTCTGACCCCTTCTTTTTTCCTGACCCTTTTTTTTATTGCAAAATCCTTTATTACAAATATCGGTGCTATACAATATATACAAAACAGTGGGAAACACAACTACTGCACTACAAATAGACAATAGACATTACACCAGAATGTTGCCCGGGGAGATCTTCCCGCCACCCCTTTCCAAGTCCCTCGGATGGCGGATTTCGCCAGCCCCAGGAGCAAGTTGACTAGGACATCCTCATCCCTCCATGCCCCCTTCCTTACTGGATGACCATATATAAACAGGGTGGGACTAAAATGCAGCCAGAAGGCGAGAGGCAGCCCACGCAAATATGCAAAAAGAGGCTGCAGCCTCTCACACTCCATGTACATGTGGTACACAGTCTCTTCCAGCCCGCAGAAGTGGCATGCGGGTCGGAGATCCATGTACAAACTGAAAATCTTATTGCAGGGCACCGCTCAATGCAGCACCCTCCATCCGAGATGCCCCTTGTGCATGGGAAGAACCCCCTTGTAAGGGGACTTCCAGTGGGGACCCTCCTCATCTCCGGGTGGAAAGACCGACGGCCATGGCGTGTCGGGACGGTGGACAAGGGCAAGGAAGAGGAGGATGTGGAGTAGCAGCCCATACAGATACCTCCTACTTGCATCCCTGAATGGGACTGTGGGTATCGAGGCGAGACGGCTCAAGTTGTGTGGACACGGCTCCCGGAGAAGATTGCGGGGTCTGGGCCCGACCAGCAGCTCGGCCTGAGTTGCACCGACAGCCACCGAGGTAGGGCAGGGCCGGCCAGGACCCCGCCCTCCGCCGGAGGAGGGGATTCCCGACCTGAGGCGACCATGTTCCAGACTCTCAGTAGGTCCTGATAGAAGCCGGGCAGACTCCGCAAAGCAGTACGGCTGACACCCGCCGGTGGTAGCCGCATGTCTTCATGAAGACAGCAGCCCCTCCTGAGGAAGAAAGTCGCCAACACGTGCCACCTGGGAAGGTGCTCGGCGTACAGGAATCTCTGCAGAGTCCTGAGGTGGAGAGCCGCCAGCTGCGTTCGGACGCACACCAGCGACTGTCCGCCCTCTCCCACTGGGAGACTCAAGACCGCTGCAGAGACCCAGTGTTTCCTGTTGCCCCAGAAGAAGTCCACTAACTTCCTCTGTAGTCTAGCAATAAACGGGCAGGAGGGGCCAAGGTGACCATCCGATACCACAACATGGAGGCCACCAGCTGGTTTATGACCACCAACCTGCCTCGATAGGAAAGCACCCTGAGAAGGCCTGACCAGCGCCCCAGCCGGGCCACGACTTTCATCTCCAGGTCCTGCCAGTTCGCCAGCCAGGTCTCCCCAGAAGGACTCAGGTAGACTCCCAGATAGAGGAGACGCCGAGTACTCCACTCAAAAGCTCTCATCTCCTCCGGCAGAGAGTCCACCTGCCACTGACCCACTAAGAGTCCGGAACATTTCGCCCAGTTGATCCTGGCGGAGGATGCTGCCGAGAAAACGTCTTGGCACTCGCGCATCCTCCGCAGGTCATTGGGATCTGTCATCATGAGGAGTACATCATCGGCGTAGGCCGAGAGGACGACCTCCATGTCCGGTTCACGCAGAACCAGACCTGTCAGTCTTCGCCGTAGGAGGCTCAGAAATGGCTCGACACAGATCGCATACAATTGACCGGACATGGGGCATCCCTGACGTAATCCTCTCCTGAAGGGAATGGGTGCTGCCAGTGATCCATTGACCTTAACAAGGCACTCTGCGGCAGAGTAGAGGAGCCGAACTCGGGCCACAAAGTGTGGTCCGAGCCCAAAGGCCTGCAGAGTGCCCAGCAGGAAACTGTGGTCTACCCGGTCAAACGCCTTCTCCAGGTCAAGAGAAAGAAACGCTGCCGGGGTTCCAGTCTCCTGGTACAGGTGGATCAGGTCCCGTACTAGGTGGACATTGTCCTGGATGGAGCGGCCCGGGACTGTGTAAGATTGGTCAGGATGAATCACCTGTCTCAGTACTGAACCAAGACGGTTGTCCATTGTCCGGGTGAAGATCTTGTAGTCCGCGCACAAGAGGGAGACCGGGCGCCAGTTCTTTAGCAGGCGAAGGTCTCCCTTCTTGGGCAGCAGGACCACGACAGCTCTCCGCCATGAGAGGGGCAATTCCCCGGTGGCTAGGCTCTCCCCTAGAACAAGGCTGTAATCGACCCCCAGGACATCCCAAAAAGCCTGATAAAACTCCACACTCAGACCATCTAAGCCAGGGGATTTACCCCTCCGGAGTTGCCGAAGGGCAGTAGACAGCTCCTCCCCAGTCAGGGAGGCGTCCAGACGCGCTGCGTCATCAGGGCTGACCTTTGGCAAATCTTCCCAGACCTCACTGCACGCCCCCGCATTTGACGGATCCGGTGAGAATAAGGACCGATAGAAAGTGCGGACTTCTTCGATAATTTCGTCAGGATCCGTGATGGAGGAGCCATCAGCAGCCAGTAGCTCCACCAGCTGCTTTTGAATTCCCCGCCACTTCTCCAACGAGTAGAAGAAGGGTGAGCCGTGGTCCAGATCTTGCAGCATTTGGATCCGCGACCTCACATACGCACCTCGGGACTGCTGAAGCTGCAGATTCCTGAGTGCGTCCTTCTTCTCCTGGTATTCCTGCCACGTTTGATGGTCTCCACCGGTCGAACCAAGACGGGACTCTAGGTCAAGCAACGCTCTCTCAAGCCGCTCAATCTCAGAGCCCCGCCTCTTCGTCGACCCCCTAGTGTACAACCGACATAAAAACCGGATGTGGGCCTTGCCCACATCCCACCACAGCCGTAGGGAGCAGAACTCTCTCCGTCTCTCTCTCCAGGTGGCCCAGAACGCTCGGAATGAATCCCGGAATCGGCTGTCCTCCAGCAGCCGGTTGTGAAAGTGCCAATACCCGGATCCCACCCGAGGGTGCAGAGGAGTAAATTCCATCCACACAAGGTGATGATCCGAGCACGACACCGGGCGCATGGAGGAAGCCGACACGCGGGAGACATAAGCCCGAGAGATATACAGGCGGTCTATCCGGGAACCCCCCTCTCTCGATCTTCTGGAGAAGGCGCTAGAGTCAGGGTGAAGATTCCGCCAGCTGTCCACCAAGTCAAAGGAGCCAACTAGCTCCTTTAACTTTTTCGCTGATGCCGGGTCGCGTTGGAGGCCCGAGCGGTCCTCCACCTCGAGGGTACAGTTGAAGTCTCCCCCGAGGACGACGCAGTCCCCCGGGTCGATGGATCTCAGCAAGGTGGACAGCTGACAGAATAGGCGCGTCTGCATCACCCCGCGCCTCGGAGCGTACACGTTGATAAAAAGTAACGGTACTCCATCCAGGCGCACAGCCAGGTGGAGCAGACGGCCGGGCACAACATCTTGGACTCCTACGATTTCTGGCCGGAAGGTTGGGGCCAACAGGATCGCCACACCACTAGAGTTGGAGCTAAGGTGACTCATGTAGACCCCGCCCTGCCACTCCAGGAGCCAAGCGGACTCGTCCCTCGGGGTGGTATGGCTTTCCTGCAGGAAACTCACCGCGTATCTCCCGTCCCTGAGGACTGAGAGATTGTTATACCTGCGGAGAGAGCCCCTGCTACCGTTTACATTGAGACTAGCTATGGTAAGCTTCATGTCGGGAGCACACTAGGCCTCAGCACCAGTCCCCTTCCCACTGAGAGCGATGGCGCCCTCAGCCGCACTCTCCCGAAGAAAACCGAAAATATCCTTCGCTTTCCGGGCCCGACTGCTACCATCGCTACCCTGTGACCCACCATCTCCCGAAGGAGCGAGGCTGCTTTTCATCCTGATGTCCCGCACCAGGTCATCCAGGAAGGATTTCAGCTGCCGCCTGTCATTCCCTGACACAGCATTCCTCTTCCCCTTCCCCTTCTGTCTGAGGATGACCCTCAGGGACTTCACCAGCCTCGCCATGCTAGGCCAGCGAAGCAAGGCTAGTTTAGGCCGATGCTTTGCACCAACGGAGGAGTGAATAAACTCTCTGATCTCCTCCACAGGTATCAATGGGGACTTCTCTGGAGGGGTGAGGATGTCCATTGTCTCGCTGTCAAAGGAATCCCCCTCCAACCCCTCACTGCAGACAGATCCCCCACCGTCCTCCTCAGGTGGTGTATAAGGTGGCTGCCCCTGTAACCTACACTGCACAGTGGGTACCTCCCCTATACCTTCCCGCTCCACCGTCGCAGCAGTCTTACCCACAGTTGCGACGATGGAGGGAAAATCCCAAGGGACTCCCTGCAGGCCATTAGTTGATGGGGTCGGCATGCAGGTTACATCACCCTCCCCAGGAGACAGGCATGAAGGGGACCCCAGCAGCTCTGGCCCAATGGATTCACTGGCAGCCTGATGCTGACTGTGAGAGAGCCTGGTCTCCTCTCCACTTGTACTACTTAATACATTTCCCTCCAGGGAGGCGCTTACTGCTAAGTCCTGGGTGGAGGGCTCCAGGTCTGTTTTAGGCGTGCAAACAGGCCCAGCACTAGCTTCATGCACAACCACACCACCCACCCCAGGACTGGTGTCTACATCTGGGGATTCAGGTTTAGACACAACTCCCACCCGGAACCCCACCCCTTTCTGGGACTCCCCCTCATCTGCATTCTCTGCCCTCTTGGGGGAACAATCCCATCTCCTCTTCAAGCCGGAGGAGCACACAGGTGCGGAATTCACCGACAGCGCGGTACTCTCCGCTCCTATCTCCCCGTCCAACCGTACGCTTCCCCGAGCCTCCCTCTCCATCTCAGGGCAAATGGGCGTGAGCTCTGCGGTCTCGGGGGCCGACTTCTTCACGTGTTTCGACTTCTTCCTCGCTTTCTTGCCCCGCCCGGACTCCACCCCGTCCCTCGCCTGAACCTCCCCACACGTAGCCCCAGGATCACCCGCCTGAACCACAGGGGTAGGAGCAGATGTAGGAATAGGGGCAGGGTTAGAGACAGAGTCAGGGGCAGGAGCAGGGGTCGGCACAGGTGTTGGAGCAGGGATGGAATCAGGGGCAGAGGTAGCTGGGGCACAAGTTCCTGAAGTGGACTCCCTAGGTTTTCGGGTGCTAGGACAGTCCCTCCGAAAGTGCCCCCCTCCCCGCACGCATGGCACCGTGGGCGCTCAGAGCTCCAATACACCTGATAATCTACCCCCTCGTGCCGGACAGTAAACCGGCCCTCAAATTCATCCTCCCTTTCCAGTTTCATGAATACCTGTCGCCGGAAAGTGATTACGGTCCGGAGGGTGCGCCTCCTGAATTTGTGCCTGATGGCAGTTATCTCTGACCGTACTTGCCCCAAGCGGGCCAATGCGGGAAGCAGGTCCTCGTTGGGGATGAAAGGCTGTACGTGACCGAGGACGATGCGTTGTGTGGGAGCTGTCACCAGCTCCATCTGTAAAAAGATGTTCTCCACCGTGATCCCTCTACTGAGGGCCCGATGCACCAACTCATCATTCCTCAGGTAAAACACCGCCTTCCTGAACTCTTTCTCAGCGGCCAAAACACCATCTCTCCCCAACAAGTCCTCCATGGCCTCCGCGCACTTTTCCAGGGTAGTTCCAGTTCGCAAAATACATTGCACCACGCGTTCAACTTTCACCGTCCGAAACAGGGCGTTGTCCGAGGCCGGAGAGGCAGCCGCCTTTGCATAACTCCCCGAAGGCCTGCTACTCCCTGTAGACTGGTCCGGCATGTTACTTGTGTGTCCGAACCGAGAATGATACGGTGGTGCTGGTTATAAAGTCTCGGAGTGAGTTGAGTAACTGGCGGGAAAAGTTTGTACTCGACGGTACCTTGCTGGCCCAATGCCAGAAATTCCAACGCCAGGAAAGGCTCCATTAGTCCTGCCGAACTTCCAGGCCGTGAGAGGTCGAGACGTACCAAACGACGGTTCAGCTCCAACACCGAACGAGAATCCTGACGATAGAGATGGAAGGAGGTTGCCCCGATGTCAGTGGGGACAAACAACGTCGTTTGCCTCCGGTTTTGGGAGCGAAACTGCTTCACGGCGAGTCGCCAGCCGCCACAGCAGACTGCTACGCAGTTCGAAGCTGTAAACGAACCCGGTCCAAACTGGCAGAAAAACTCCAAACGAAGCTTCCACTCTAAACCAGCCGCTCACTTAGATGTTCAAGGGACGTTGCAAACCAATTTCCAAGTAATTCAAGACCTTCATAAAGTAGTTTTTCCCCGATTTCTCCGAGTGCAATCAGAACAGCTCCACTCTGTGTCTGACCCCGGGAGTGTGTGACAGGACGGTGCGGAGGGAACTTCGCTCTAAGTCTGACCCTGGGAGTGTGTGATGGGACGGTGTGGAGGGAGATTCAGTCTGTGTCTGACACCGGGAGTGTGTTATGGGACGGTGTGGAGGGATCTTCGCTCTGTGTCTGAGCCCGGGAGTGTGTGATGGGACGGTGCAGAAGAAGATTAACTCTGTGTCAGACCCCGGGAGTGTGTGATGGGACGGTGTGGTGGGAGCTTCACTCTGTGTCTGACCACGGGCGTGTGTGATCGAATTGTGAGGAGGGAGATTCACTCTGTGTCTGACCACGGGAGTGTGTGATGGGACGGTGCAGAGGAAGATTAACTCCGTGTCTGACCCCGGGAGTGTGTGATGCGACGGTGAGGAGGGAGGTTCACTCTGTGTCTGACCCCGGGAGTGTGTGATGGGTTGATGTGGAGGGAGCTTCACTCTGTGTCTGACCCCGGGAGTGTGTGTTGGGACGGTGCGGAGGGAGATTCACTCTGTGTCTGACCCCGGGAGTGTGTGATCGGACGGTGTGGTGGGAGATTCACTCTGTGTCTGACCCCGGGAGTGTGTGATGGGACGGTGTGGAGGGAGCTTCACTCTGTGTCTGACCCCGGGAGTGTGTGTTGGGACGGTGCAGAGGGAGATTCATTCTGTGTCTGACCCCAGGAGTGTGTGATGGGACGGTGTGGAGGGAGATTCACTCTGTGTCTGACCCCGGGAGTGTGTGAGCGGACGGTGCGGAGGGAACTTCGCTCTATGTCTGACCCTGGGAGTGTGTGATGGGACGGTGTGGAGGGAACTTCGCTCTATGTCCGACCCCATGAATGTGTGATGGGACGGTGCGGAGTGAGATTCACTATGTGTCCGACCCCGGGAGTGTGTGATGGGACGGTGTGGAGGGAGATTCGCTCTGTGTCCGACCCCGGGAGTGTGTGATGGGACGGTGTGGAGGGAGATTCGCTCTGTGTCCGACCCCGGGAGTGTGTGATGGGACGGTGCGGAGTGAGATTCACTATGTGTCCGACCCCGGGAGTGTGTGATGGGACGGTGTGGAGGGAGATTCGCTCTGTGTCCGACCCCGGGAGTGTGTGATGGGACGGTGCGGAGGGAGATTCAGATTTCTGTCTGAGCCCGGGAGTGTGAGATGGGACGGTGTGAAGGGAGCTTCACTCTGTCTGACCCCACGAGTAAGTGATGAGACGGTGTGGAGGGAGATTCAGATCTGTGTCTGACCCCGGGAGTTTGTTATGGGACGGTGTGCAGGGAGATTCACTCTGTGTCTGACCCCGGGAGTACGTGATGGGACGGTTTGCAGGGAGATTAACTCTGTGTCTGACCCCGGGAGTGTGTGATCGGACGGTGTGGAGGGAGATTCACTCTGTGTCTGACCCCGGGAGTGTCTGATGGGACGGTGTGGAGGGAGATTCACTCTGTGTCCGACCCCGGGAGTGTGTGATGGGACGGTGCGGAGTGAGATTCACTCTGTGTCTGACCCCGGGAGTGTGTGATCGGACGGTGTGGAGGGAGATTCACTCTGTGTCTGACCCCGGGAGTGTGTGATGGGACGGTGTGGAGGGAACATCGCTCTATGTCTGACCCTGGGAGTGTGTGATGGGACGGTGTGGAGGGAACCTCGCTCTATGTCCGACCCCGGGAGTGTGTGATGGGACGGTGTGGAGGGAGATTCACTCTGTGTCCGACCCCGGGAGTGTGTGATGGGACGGTGCGGAGTGAGATTCACTCTGTGTCTGACCCCGGGAGTGTGTGATGGGACGGTGTGGAGGGAGATTCACTCTGTGTCCGACCCCGGGAGTGTGTGATGGGACGGTGTGGAGGGAGATTCGCTCTGTGTCCGACCCCGGGAGTGTGTGATGGGAAGGTGTGGAGGGAGATTCGCTCTGTGTCCGACCCCGTGAGTGTGTGATGGGACGGTGTGGAGGGAGATTCAGATCTGTGTCTGACCCCGGGAGTGTGTGATGCGACGGTGAGGGGGGAGGTTCACTCTGTGTCTGACCCCGGGAGTGTGTGATGGGATGATGTGGAGGGAGCTTCACTCGGTGTCTGACCCCAGGAGTGTGTGTTGGGACGGTGCGGAGGGAGATTCACTCTGTGTCTGACCCCGGGAGTGTGTGATCGGACGGTGTGGTGGGAGATTCAATCTGCGTCTGACCCCAGGAATGTGTGATGGGACGGTGTGGAGGGAGCTTCACTCTGTGTCTGACCCCGGGAGTGTGTGTTGGGACGGTGCAGAGGGAGATTCATTCTGTGTCTGACCCCAGGAGTGTGTGATGGGACGGTGTGGAGGGAGATTCACTCTGTGTCTGACCCCGGGAGTGTGTGAGCGGACGGTGCGGAGGGAACTTCGCTCTATGTCTGACCCTGGGAGTGTGTGATGGGACGGTGTGGAGGGAACTTCGCTCTATGTCCGACCCCGGGAGTGTGTGATGGGACGGTGCGGAGTGAGATTCACTCTGTGCCTGACCCCGGGAGTGTGTGATGGGACGGTGTGGAGGGAGATTCACTCTGTGTCCGACCCCGGGAGTGTGTGATGGGACGGTGTGGAGGGAGATTCGTATCTGTGTCCGACCCCGGGAGTGTGTGATGGGACGGTGTGGAGGGAGATTCGCTCTGTGTCCGACCCCGGAAGTGTGTGATGGGACGGTGCAGAGGGAGATTCAGATTTGTGTCTGAGCCCGGGTGTGTGAGTTGGGACGGTGTGAAGGGAGCTTCACTCTGTCTGACCCCACGAGTAAGTGATGAGACGGTGTGGAGGGAGATTCAGATCTGTGTCTGACCCCGGGAGTTTGTTATGGGACGGTGTGCAGGGAGATTCACTCTGTGTCTGACCCCGGGAGTACGTGATTGGACGGTTTGCAGGGAGATTAACTCTGTGTCTGACCCCGGGAGTGTGTGATCGGACGGTGTGGAGGGAGATTCACTCTGTGTCTGACCCCGGGAGTGTCTGATGGGACGGTGTGGAGGGAGATTCACTCTGTGTCCGACCCCGGGAGTGTGTGATGGGACGGTGCGGAGTGAGATTCACTCTGTGTCTGACCCCGGGTGTGTGTGATCGGACGGTGTGGAGGGATATACACTCTGTGTCTGACCCCGGGAGTGTGTGATGGGACGGTGTGGAGGGAACATCGCTCTATGTCTGACCCTGGGAGTGTGTGATGGGACGGTGTGGAGGGAGATTCAGTCTGTGTCTGACACCGGGAGTGTGTTATGGGACGGTGTGGAGGGATCTTCACTCTGTGTCTGACCCCGGGAGTGTGTGTTGGGACGGTGCGGAGGGAGATTCACTCTGTGTCTGACCCCGGGAGTGTGTGATCGGACGGTGTGGTGGGAGATTTACTCTGTGTCTGTCCCCGGGAGTCTGTGATGGGACGGTGTGGAGGGAGCTTCACTCTGTGTCTGACCCCGGGAGTGTGTGTTGGGACGGTGCAGAGGGAGATTCATTCTGTGTCTGACCCCAGGAGTGTGTGATGGGACGGTGTGGAGGGAGATTCACTCTGTGTCTGACCCCGGGAGTGTGTGAGCGGACGGTGCGGAGGGAACTTCGCTCTATGTCTGACCCTGGGAGTGTGTGATGGGACGGTGTGGAGGGAGATTCACTCTGTGTCCGACCCCGGGAGTGTGTGATGGGACGGTGTGGAGGGAGATTCCCTCTGTGTCCGACCCCGGGAGTGTGTGATGGGACGGTGTGGAGGGAGATTCGCTCTGTGTCCGACCCCGGGAGTGTGTGACGGGACGGTGCGGAGGGAGATTCAGATTTGTGTCTGAGCACGGGAGTGTGTGATGGGACGGTGTGGTGGGAGCTTCACTCTGTGTCTGACCACGGGCGTGTGTGATCGAATTGTGAGGAGGGAGATTCACTCTGTGTCTGACCACGGGAGTGTGTGATGGGACGGTGCAGAGGAAGATTAACTCCGTGTCTGACCCCGGGAGTGTGTGATGCGACGGTGAGGAGGGAGGTTCACTCTGTGTCTGACCCCGGGAGTGTGTGATGGGTTGATGTGGAGGGAGCTTCACTCTGTGTCTGACCCCGGGAGTGTGTGATGGGACGGTGCAGAAGAAGATTAACTCTGTGTCAGACCCCGGGAGTGTGTGATGGGACGGTGTGGTGGGAGCTTCACTCTGTGTCTGACCACGGGCGTGTGTGATCGAATTGTGAGGAGGGAGATTCACTCTGTGTCTGACCACGGGAGTGTGTGATGGGACGGTGCAGAGGAAGATTAACTCCGTGTCTGACCCCGGGAGTGTGTGATGCGACGGTGAGGAGGGAGGTTCACTCTGTGTCTGACCCCGGGAGTGTGTGATGGGTTGATGTGGAGGGAGCTTCACTCTGTGTCTGACCCCGGGAGTGTGTGTTGGGACGGTGCGGAGGGAGATTCACTCTGTGTCTGACCCCGGGAGTGTGTGATCGGACGGTGTGGTGGGAGATTCACTCTGTGTCTGACCCCGGGAGTGTGTGATGGGACGGTGTGGAGGGAGCTTCACTCTGTGTCTGACCCCGGGAGTGTGTGTTGGGACGGTGCAGAGGGAGATTCATTCTGTGTCTGACCCCAGGAGTGTGTGTTGGGACGGTGTGGTGGGAGATTCACTCTGTGTCTGACCCCGGGAGTGTGTGATGGGACGGTGTGGAGGGAGCTTCACTCTGTGTCTGACCCCGGGAGTGTGTGTTGGGACAGTGCAGAGGGAGATTCATTCTGTGTCTGACCCTGGGAGTGTGTGATGGGACGGTGTGGAGGGAGATTCACTCTGTGTCTGACCCCGGGAGTGTGTGATGGGACGGTGTGGAGGGAGATTCCCTCTGTGTCCGACCCCGGGAGTGTGTGATGGGACGGTGTGGAGGGAGATTCGCTCTGTGTCCGACCCCGGGAGTGTGTGACGGGACGGTGCGGAGGGAGATTCAGATTTGTGTCTGAGCACGGGAGTGTGTGATGGGACGGTGTGGTGGGAGCTTCACTCTGTGTCTGACCACGGGCGTGTGTGATCGAATTGTGAGGAGGGAGATTCACTCTGTGTCTGACCACGGGAGTGTGTGATGGGACGGTGCAGAGGAAGATTAACTCCGTGTCTGACCCCGGGAGTGTGTGATGCGACGGTGAGGAGGGAGGTTCACTCTGTGTCTGACCCCGGGAGTGTGTGATGGGTTGATGTGGAGGGAGCTTCACTCTGTGTCTGACCCCGGGAGTGTGTGATGGGACGGTGCAGAAGAAGATTAACTCTGTGTCAGACCCCGGGAGTGTGTGATGGGACGGTGTGGTGGGAGCTTCACTCTGTGTCTGACCACGGGCGTGTGTGATCGAATTGTGAGGAGGGAGATTCACTCTGTGTCCGACCCCGGGAGTGTGTGATGGGACGGTGTGGAGGGAGATTCGCTCTGTGTCCGACCCCGGGAGTGTGTGATGGGACGGTGCGGAGGGAGATTCAGATTTGTGTCTGAGCACGGGAGTGTGTGATGGGACGGTGTGGTGGGAGCTTCACTCTGTGTCTGACCACGGGCGTGTGTGATCGAATTGTGAGGAGGGAGATTCACTCTGTGTCTGACCACGGGAGTGTGTGTTGGGACGGTGCAGAGGGAGATTCATTCTGTGTCTGACCCCAGGAGTGTGTGATGGGACGGTGTGGAGGGAGATTCAGATCTGTGTCTGACCCCGGGAGTTTGTTCTGGGACGCTGTGCTGGGAGATTCACTCTGTGTCTGACACCGGGAGTACGTGATGGGACGGTTTGCAGGGAGATTAACTTTGTGTCTGACCCCGGGAGTGTGTGATCGGACGGTGTGGAGGGAGATTCACTCTGTGTCTGACCCCGGGAGAGTGTGATGGGACGGTGTGGAGGGAGATTCACTCTGTGTCCGTCCCCGGGAGTGTGTGATGGGACGGTGCGGAGTGAGATTCACTCTGTGTCTGACCCCGGGTGTGTGTGATCGGACAGTGTGGAGGGAGATTCACTCTGTGACTGACCCCGGAAGTACGTGATGGGACGTTTGCAGGGAGATTAACTCTGTGTCTGACCCCGGGAGTGTGTGATGTGACGGTGTGGAGGGAGATTCACTCTGTGTCTGACCCCGGGAGTGTGTTATGGGACGGTGTGGAGGGATCTTCGCTCTGTGTCTGAGCCCGGGAGTGTGTGATGGGACGGTGCGGAGTGAGATTCACTCTGTGTCTGACCCCGGGAGTGTGTGATGGGACGGTGCAAAGGAAGATTAACTCTGTGTCTCACCCCGGGAGTGTGTGATGGGACGGTGTGGTGGGAGCTTCAATCTGTGTCTGACCCCGGGAGTGTGTGATGGGACGGTGAGGAGGGAGATTCACTCTGTCTGACCCCGGGAGTACGTGATGGGACGGTGCTGAGGGAGATTCACTATGTGTCTGACACCGGGAGTGTGTGATGGGACGGTGTGGAGGGAGATTCACTCTGTGTCTGAGCCCGGGAGTGTGTGATGGGACGGTGCGGTGGGAGATTCACTATGTGTCTGACACCGGGAGTGTGTGATGGGACGGTGTGGAGGGAGATTCTCTCTGTGTCTGACCCCGGGAGTGTGTGATGGGACGGTGCGGAGGGAGATTCAGATTTGTGTCTGAGCCCGGGAGTGTGTGATGGGACGGTGCAGAGGAAGATTCACTCTGTGTCCGAATCCGTGAGTGTGTGATGGGACGGTGGTGAGGGAGATTCACTCTGTGTCTGACCCCGGGAGTGTGTGATGGGACGGTGTGGAGGGAGCTTCACTCTGTGTCTGACCCCGGGAGTGTGTGTTAGGACGGTGCAGAGGGAGATTCATTCTGTGTCTGACCCCTGGAGTGTGTGATGGGGCGGTGTGGAGGGAGATTCACTCTGTGTCTGACCCCGGGAGTGTGTGATGGGACGGTGCGGAGTGAGATTCACTCTGTGTCTGACCCCGGGAGTGTGTGATGGGACGGTGTGGAGGGAGATTCACTCTGTGTCTGAGCCCAGGAGTGTGTGATGGGACGGTGTGGAGGGAGCTTCACTCTATGTCTGACCCCACGAGTAAGTGATGAGACGGTGTGGAGGGAGATTCAGATCTGTGTCTGACCCCGGGAGTTGTTATGGGACGGTGTGCAGGGAGATTCAATCTGTGTCAGACCCCGGCAGTACGTGATGGGACGGTTTGCAGGGAGATTAACTCTGTGTCTGACCCCGGGAGTGTGTGATCGGACGGTGTGGAGTGAGATTCACTCTGTATCTGACCCCGGGAGTGTATGGGAGGGAGATTCACTCTGTGTCCGACCCCGGGAGTGTGTGATGGGACGGTGCGGAGTGAGATTCACTCTGTGTCTGACCCCGGGACTGTGTGATCGGACGGTGAAGAGGAAGATTAACTCTTTGTCTGACCCTGCGAGTGTGTGATGGGACGCTGTGGGGGGAGATTCACTCTGTGTCTGACCCCGGGAGTGTGTGATGGGACGGTGCGGAGGGAGATTCACTCTGAGGCTGACCCCAGGAGTGTGTGATGGGACGGTGAGGAGGCAGATTCACTCTGTGTCTGACCCCGGGAGTGTGTGGTGGTACGGTGTGGGGGGATAGTCACTCTATGTCTCACTTTGGGAGAGTGTGATGGGACGGTGTGCAGGGAGATTCACTCTGTGTCTGACCCCGGGAGTGTGTGATGGGATGGTGTGGAGGGAACTTCGCTCTATGTCTGACCCTGGGGTGTGTGATGAGACGGTGTGGACGGAGATTCAGTCTGTGTCTGACACCGGGAGTGTGTTATGGGACAGTGTGGAGGGATCTTCGCTCTGTGTCTGAGCCCGGGAGTGTGTGATGGGACGGTGCAGAGGAAGATTAACTCTGTGTCTGACCCCGGGAGTACGTGATGGGACGGTGCTGAGGAAGATTCACTATGTGTCTGACACCGGAGTGTGTGATGGGACGGTGTGGAGGGAGATTCACTCTGTGTCTGACCCCGGGAGTGTGTGATCGGACGGTGTGGTGGGAGATTCACTCTGTGTCTGACCCCGGGAGTGTGTGATGGGACGGTGTGGAGGGAGCTTCACTCTGTGTCTGACCCCGGGAGTGTGTGTTGGGACGGTGTGGAGGGAGATTCACTCTGTGTCCGACCCCGGGAGTGTGTGATGGGACGGTGTGGAGGGAGATTCGTATCTGTGTCCGACCCCGGGAGTGTGTGATGGGACGGTGTGGAGGGAGATTCGCTCTGTGTCCGACCCCGGGAGTGTGTGATGGGACGGTGTGGAGGGAGATTCAGATTTGTGTCTGAGCCCGGGAGTGTGAGATTGGACGGTGTGGAGGGAGATTCACTCTGTGTCTGACCCCGGGAGTACGTGATGGGACGGTTTGCAGGGAGATTAACTCTGTGTCTGACCCCGGGAGTTTGTGATCGGACGGTGTGGAGGGAGATTCACTCTGTGTCCGACCCCGGGAGTGTGTGATGGGACGGTGCGGAGTGAGATTCACTCTGTGTCTGACCCCGGGAGTGTGTGATCGGACGGTGTGGAGGGATATACACTCTGTGTCTGACCCCGGGAGTGTGTGATGGGACGGTGTGGCGGGAGATTCACTCTATGTCTGACCCTGGGAGTGTGTGATGGGACGGTGTGGAGGGAGATTCACTCTGTGTCTGACACCGGGAGTGTGTGATGGGACGGTGTGGAGGGAGATTCAGTCTGTGTCTGACACCGGGAGTGTGTGATGGGACGGTGTGGAGGGAGATTCAGTCTGTGTCTGACACCGGGAGTGTGTGATGGGACGGTGTGGGGGGAGATTCACTCTGTGTCAGACCCCGGGAGAGTGTGATGGGACGGTGAGGAGGGAGATTCACTCTGTGTCTGACCCCGGGAGTGTGTGATGGGACGGTGTGGAGGGAGATTCACTCTGTGTCTGACCCCAGGAGTGTGTGATGGGACGGTGAGGAGGGATCTTCACTCTGTGTCTGACCCCGGAAGTACGTGATGGGACGTTTGCAGGGAGATTAACTCTGTGTCTGACCCCGGGAGTGTGTGATGGGACGGTGTGGAGGGAGATTCACTCTGTGTCTGACCCCGGGAGTGTGTTATGGGACGGTGAGGAGGGAGATTCACTCTGTGTCTGAGCCCGGGAGTGTGTGATGGGACGGTGCAAAGGAAGATTAACTCTGTGTCTCACCCCGGGAGTGTGTGATGGGACGGTGTGGTGGGAGCTTCAATCTGTGTCTGACCCCGGGAGTGTGTGATGGGACGCTGAGGAGGGAGATTCACTCTGTCTGACCCCGGGAGTACGTGATGGGACGGTGTGGAGGGAGATTCACTCTGTGTCTGAGCCCGGGAGTGTGTGATGGGACGGTGCGGTGGGAGATTCACTATGTGTCTGACACCGGGAGTGTGTGATGGGACGGTGTGGAGGGAGATTCTCTCTGTGTCTGACCCCGGGAGTGTGTGATGGGACGGTGCGGAGGGAGATTCAGATTTGTGTCTGAGCCCGGGAGTGTGTGATGGGACGGTGCAGAGGAAGATTCACTCTGTGTCCGAATCCGTGAGTGTGTGATGGGACGGTGGTGAGGGAGATTCACTCTGTGTCTGACCCCGGGAGTGTGTGATGGGACGGTGTGGAGGGAGCTTCACTCTGTGTCTGACCCCGGGAGTGTGTGTTAGGACGGTGCAGAGGGAGATTCATTCTGTGTCTGACCCCTGGAGTGTGTGATGGGGCGGTGTGGAGGGAGATTCACTCTGTGTCTGACCCCGGGAGTGTGTGAGTGGACGGTGCGGAGAGAACTTCGCTCTATGTCTGACCCTGGGAGTGTGTGATGGGACGGTGTGGAGTGAACTTCGCTCTATGTCCGAACCCGGGAGTGTGTGATGGGACGGTGCGGAGTGAGATTCACTCTGTGTCTGACCCCGGGAGTGTGTGATGGGACGGTGTGGAGGGAGATTCACTCTGTGTCTGAGCCCAGGAGTGTGTGATGGGACGGTGTGGAGGGAGCTTCACTCTATGTCTGACCCCACGAGTAAGTGATGAGACGGTGTGGAGGGAGATTCAGATCTGTGTCTGACCCCGGGAGTTGTTATGGGACGGTGTGCAGGGAGATTCAATCTGTGTCAGACCCCGGCAGTACGTGATGGGACGGTTTGCAGGGAGATTAACTCTGTGTCTGACCCCGGGAGTGTGTGATCGGACGGTGTGGAGTGAGATTCACTCTGTATCTGACCCCGGGAGTGTATGGGAGGGAGATTCACTCTGTGTCCGACCCCGGGAGTGTGTGATGGGACGGTGCGGAGTGAGATTCACTCTGTGTCTGACCCCGGGAGTGTGTGATGGGACGGTGTGGAGGGAGATTCACTCTGTGTCTGAGCCCAGGAGTGTGTGATGGGACGGTGTGGAGGGAGCTTCACTCTATGTCTGACCCCACGAGTAAGTGATGAGACGGTGTGGAGGGAAATTCAGATCTGTGTCTGACCCCGGGAGTTGTTATGGGACGGTGTGCAGGGAGATTCAATCTGTGTCAGACCCCGGCAGTACGTGATGGGACGGTTTGCAGGGAGATTAACTCTGTGTCTGACCCCGGGAGTGTGTGATCGGACGGTGTGGAGTGAGATTCACTCTGTATCTGACCCCGGGAGTGTATGGGAGGGAGATTCACTCTGTGTCCGACCCCGGGAGTGTGTGATGGGACGGTGCGGAGTGAGATTCACTCTGTGTCTGACCCCGGGACTGTGTGATCGGACGGTGAAGAGGAAGATTAACTCTTTGTCTGACCCTGCGAGTGTGTGATGGGACGCTGTGGGGGGAGATTCACTCTGTGTCTGACCCCGGGAGTGTGTGATGGGACGGTGCGGAGGGAGATTCACTCTGAGGCTGACCCCAGGAGTGTGTGATGGGACGGTGAGGAGGCAGATTCACTCTGTGTCTGACCCCGGGAGTGTGTGGTGGTACGGTGTGGGGGGATAGTCACTCTATGTCTCACTTTGGGAGAGTGTGATGGGACGGTGTGCAGGGAGATTCACTCTGTGTCTGACCCCGGGAGTGTGTGATGGGATGGTGTGGAGGGAACTTCGCTCTATGTCTGACCCTGGGGTGTGTGATGAGACGGTGTGGACGGAGATTCAGTCTGTGTCTGACACCGGGAGTGTGTTATGGGACAGTGTGGAGGGATCTTCGCTCTGTGTCTGAGCCCGGGAGTGTGTGATGGGACGGTGCAGAGGAAGATTAACTCTGTGTCTGACCCCGGGAGTACGTGATGGGACGGTGCTGAGGAAGATTCACTATGTGTCTGACACCGGAGTGTGTGATGGGACGGTGTGGAGGGAGATTCACTCTGTGTCTGACCCCGGGAGTGTGTGATCGGACGGTGTGGTGGGAGATTCACTCTGTGTCTGACCCCGGGAGTGTGTGATGGGACGGTGTGGAGGGAGCTTCACTCTGTGTCTGACCCCGGGAGTGTGTGTTGGGACGGTGTGGAGGGAGATTCACTCTGTGTCCGACCCCGGGAGTGTGTGATGGGACGGTGTGGAGGGAGATTCGTATCTGTGTCCGACCCCGGGAGTGTGTGATGGGACGGTGTGGAGGGAGATTCACTCTGTGTCTGAGCCCGGGAGTGTGTGATGGGACGGTGCGGTGGGAGATTCACTATGTGTCTGACACCGGGAGTGTGTGATGGGACGGTGTGGAGGGAGATTCTCTCTGTGTCTGACCCCGGGAGTGTGTGATGGGACGGTGCGGAGGGAGATTCAGATTTGTGTCTGAGCCCGGGAGTGTGTGATGGGACGGTGCAGAGGAAGATTCACTCTGTGTCCGAATCCGTGAGTGTGTGATGGGACGGTGGTGAGGGAGATTCACTCTGTGTCTGACCCCGGGAGTGTGTGATGGGACGGTGTGGAGGGAGCTTCACTCTGTGTCTGACCCCGGGAGTGTGTGTTAGGACGGTGCAGAGGGAGATTCATTCTGTGTCTGACCCCTGGAGTGTGTGATGGGGCGGTGTGGAGGGAGATTCACTCTGTGTCTGACCCCGGGAGTGTGTGAGTGGACGGTGCGGAGAGAACTTCGCTCTATGTCTGACCCTGGGAGTGTGTGATGGGACGGTGTGGAGTGAACTTCGCTCTATGTCCGAACCCGGGAGTGTGTGATGGGACGGTGCGGAGTGAGATTCACTCTGTGTCTGACCCCGGGAGTGTGTGATGGGACGGTGTGGAGGGAGATTCACTCTGTGTCTGAGCCCAGGAGTGTGTGATGGGACGGTGTGGAGGGAGCTTCACTCTATGTCTGACCCCACGAGTAAGTGATGAGACGGTGTGGAGGGAGATTCAGATCTGTGTCTGACCCCGGGAGTTGTTATGGGACGGTGTGCAGGGAGATTCAATCTGTGTCAGACCCCGGCAGTACGTGATGGGACGGTTTGCAGGGAGATTAACTCTGTGTCTGACCCCGGGAGTGTGTGATCGGACGGTGTGGAGTGAGATTCACTCTGTATCTGACCCCGGGAGTGTATGGGAGGGAGATTCACTCTGTGTCCGACCCCGGGAGTGTGTGATGGGACGGTGCGGAGTGAGATTCACTCTGTGTCTGACCCCGGGAGTGTGTGATGGGACGGTGTGGAGGGAGATTCACTCTGTGTCTGAGCCCAGGAGTGTGTGATGGGACGGTGTGGAGGGAGCTTCACTCTATGTCTGACCCCACGAGTAAGTGATGAGACGGTGTGGAGGGAGATTCAGATCTGTGTCTGACCCCGGGAGTTGTTATGGGACGGTGTGCAGGGAGATTCAATCTGTGTCAGACCCCGGCAGTACGTGATGGGACGGTTTGCAGGGAGATTAACTCTGTGTCTGACCCCGGGAGTGTGTGATCGGACGGTGTGGAGTGAGATTCACTCTGTATCTGACCCCGGGAGTGTATGGGAGGGAGATTCACTCTGTGTCCGACCCCGGGAGTGTGTGATGGGACGGTGCGGAGTGAGATTCACTCTGTGTCTGACCCCGGGACTGTGTGATCGGACAGTGAAGAGGAAGATTAACTCTTTGTCTGACCCTGCGAGTGTGTGATGGGACGCTGTGGGGGGAGATTCACTCTGTGTCTGACCCCGGGAGTGTGTGATGGGACGGTGCGGAGGGAGATTCACTCTGAGGCTGACCCCAGGAGTGTGTGATGGGACGGTGAGGAGGCAGATTCACTCTGTGTCTGACCCCGGGAGTGTGTGGTGGTACGGTGTGGGGGGATAGTCACTCTATGTCTCACTTTGGGAGAGTGTGATGGGACGGTGTGCAGGGAGATTCACTCTGTGTCTGACCCCGGGAGTGTGTGATGGGATGGTGTGGAGGGAACTTCGCTCTATGTCTGACCCTGGGGTGTGTGATGAGACGGTGTGGACGGAGATTCAGTCTGTGTCTGACACCGGGAGTGTGTTATGGGACAGTGTGGAGGGATCTTCGCTCTGTGTCTGAGCCCGGGAGTGTGTGATGGGACGGTGCAGAGGAAGATTAACTCTGTGTCTGACCCCGGGAGTACGTGATGGGACGGTGCTGAGGAAGATTCACTATGTGTCTGACACCGGAGTGTGTGATGGGACGGTGTGGAGGGAGATTCACTCTGTGTCTGACCCCGGGAGTGTGTGATCGGACGGTGTGGTGGGAGATTCACTCTGTGTCTGACCCCGGGAGTGTGTGATGGGACGGTGTGGAGGGAGCTTCACTCTGTGTCTGACCCCGGGAGTGTGTGTTGGGACGGTGTGGAGGGAGATTCACTCTGTGTCCGACCCCGGGAGTGTGTGATGGGACGGTGTGGAGGGAGATTCGTATCTGTGTCCGACCCCGGGAGTGTGTGATGGGACGGTGTGGAGGGAGATTCGCTCTGTGTCCGACCCCGGGAGTGTGTGATGGGACGGTGTGGAGGGAGATTCAGATTTGTGTCTGAGCCCGGGAGTGTGAGATTGGACGGTGTGGAGGGAGATTCACTCTGTGTCTGACCCCGGGAGTACGTGATGGGACGGTTTGCAGGGAGATTAACTCTGTGTCTGACCCCGGGAGTTTGTGATCGGACGGTGTGGAGGGAGATTCACTCTGTGTCCGACCCCGGGAGTGTGTGATGGGACGGTGCGGAGTGAGATTCACTCTGTGTCTGACCCCGGGAGTGTGTGATCGGACGGTGTGGAGGGATATACACTCTGTGTCTGACCCCGGGAGTGTGTGATGGGACGGTGTGGCGGGAGATTCACTCTATGTCTGACCCTGGGAGTGTGTGATGGGACGGTGTGGAGGGAGATTCAGTCTGTGTCTGACACCGGGAGTGTGTGATGGGACGGTGTGGAGGGAGATTCAGTCTGTGTCTGACACCGGGAGTGTGTGATGGGACGGTGTGGGGGGAGATTCACTCTGTGTCAGACCCCGCGAGAGTGTGATGGGACGGTGAGGAGGGAGATTCACTCTGTGTCTGACCCCGGGAGTGTGTGATGGGACGGTGTGGAGGGAGATTCACTCTGTGTCTGACCCCAGGAGTGTGTGATGGGACGGTGAGGAGGGATCTTCACTCTGTGTCTGACCCCGGAAGTACGTGATGGGACGTTTGCAGGGAGATTAACTCTGTGTCTGACCCCGGGAGTGTGTGATGGGACGGTGTGGAGGGAGATTCACTCTGTGTCTGACCCCGGGAGTGTGTTATGGGACGGTGAGGAGGGAGATTCACTCTGTGTCTGAGCCCGGGAGTGTGTGATGGGACGGTGCAAAGGAAGATTAACTCTGTGTCTCACCCCGGGAGTGTGTGATGGGACGGTGTGGTGGGAGCTTCAATCTGTGTCTGACCCCGGGAGTGTGTGATGGGACGCTGAGGAGGGAGATTCACTCTGTCTGACCCCGGGAGTACGTGATGGGACGGTGCTGAGGGAGATTCACTATGTGTCTGACACCGGGAGTGTGTGATGGGACGGTGTGGAGGGAGATTCACTCTGTGTCTGAGCCCGGGAGTGTGTGATGGGACGGTGCGGTGGGAGATTCACTATGTGTCTGACACCGGGAGTGTGTGATGGGACGGTGTGGAGGGAGATTCTCTCTGTGTCTGACCCCGGGAGTGTGTGATGGGACGGTGCGGAGGGAGATTCAGATTTGTGTCTGAGCCCGGGAGTGTGTGATGGGACGGTGCAGAGGAAGATTCACTCTGTGTCCGAATCCGTGAGTGTGTGATGGGACGGTGGTGAGGGAGATTCACTCTGTGTCTGACCCCGGGAGTGTGTGATGGGACGGTGTGGAGGGAGCTTCACTCTGTGTCTGACCCCGGGAGTGTGTGTTAGGACGGTGCAGAGGGAGATTCATTCTGTGTCTGACCCCTGGAGTGTGTGATGGGGCGGTGTGGAGGGAGATTCACTCTGTGTCTGACCCCGGGAGTGTGTGAGTGGACGGTGCGGAGAGAACTTCGCTCTATGTCTGACCCTGGGAGTGTGTGATGGGACGGTGTGGAGTGAACTTCGCTCTATGTCCGAACCCGGGAGTGTGTGATGGGACGGTGCGGAGTGAGATTCACTCTGTGTCTGACCCCGGGAGTGTGTGATGGGACGGTGTGGAGGGAGATTCACTCTGTGTCTGAGCCCAGGAGTGTGTGATGGGACGGTGTGGAGGGAGCTTCACTCTATGTCTGACCCCACGAGTAAGTGATGAGACGGTGTGGAGGGAGATTCAGATCTGTGTCTGACCCCGGGAGTTGTTATGGGACGGTGTGCAGGGAGATTCAATCTGTGTCAGACCCCGGCAGTACGTGTTGGGACGGTTTGCAGGGAGATTAACTCTGTGTCTGACCCCGGGAGTGTGTGATCGGACGGTGTGGAGTGAGATTCACTCTGTATCTGACCCCGGGAGTGTATGGGAGGGAGATTCACTCTGTGTCCGACCCCGGGAGTGTGTGATGGGACGGTGCGGAGTGAGATTCACTCTGTGTCTGACCCCGGGACTGTGTGATCGGACGGTGAAGAGGAAGATTAACTCTTTGTCTGACCCTGCGAGTGTGTGATGGGACGCTGTGGGGGGAGATTCACTCTGTGTCTGACCCCGGGAGTGTGTGATGGGACGGTGCGGAGGGAGATTCACTCTGAGGCTGACCCCAGGAGTGTGTGATGGGACGGTGAGGAGGCAGATTCACTCTGTGTCTGACCCCGGGAGTGTGTGGTGGTACGGTGTGGGGGGATAGTCACTCTATGTCTCACTTTGGGAGAGTGTGATGGGACGGTGTGCAGGGAGATTCTCTCTGTGTCTGACCACGGGAGTGTGCGATGGGACGGTGAGGAGGGAACTTCGCTCTATGTCTGACCCTGGGGTGTGTGATGAGACGGTGTGGACGGAGATTCAGTCTGTGTCTGACACCGGGAGTGTGTTATGGGACGCTGAGGAGGGAGATTCACTCTGTCTGACCCCGGGAGTACGTGATGGGACGGTGCTGAGGGAGATTCACTATGTGTCTGACACCGGGAGTGTGTGATGGGACGGTGTGGAGGGAGATTCACTCTGTGTCTGAGCCCGGGAGTGTGTGATGGGACGGTGCGGTGGGAGATTCACTATGTGTCTGACACCGGGAGTGTGTGATGGGACGGTGTGGAGGGAGATTCTCTCTGTGTCTGACCCCGGGAGTGTGTGATGGGACGGTGCGGAGGGAGATTCAGATTTGTGTCTGAGCCCGGGAGTGTGTGATGGGACGGTGCAGAGGAAGTTTCACTCTGTGTCCGAATCCGTGAGTGTGTGATGGGACGGTGGTGAGGGAGATTCACTCTGTGTCTGACCCCGGGAGTGTGTGATGGGACGGTGTGGAGGGAGCTTCACTCTGTGTCTGACCCCGGGAGTGTGTGTTAGGACGGTGCAGAGGGAGATTCATTCTGTGTCTGACCCCTGGAGTGTGTGATGGGGCGGTGTGGAGGGAGATTCACTCTGTGTCTGACCCCGGGAGTGTGTGAGTGGACGGTGCGGAGAGAACTTCGCTCTATGTCTGACCCTGGGAGTGTGTGATGGGACGGTGTGGAGTGAACTTCGCTCTATGTCCGAACCCGGGAGTGTGTGATGGGACGGTGCGGAGTGAGATTCACTCTGTGTCTGACCCCGGGAGTGTGTGATGGGACGGTGTGGAGGGAGATTCACTCTGTGTCTGAGCCCAGGAGTGTGTGATGGGACGGTGTGGAGGGAGCTTCACTCTATGTCTGACCCCACGAGTAAGTGATGAGACGGTGTGGAGGGAGATTCAGATCTGTGTCTGACCCCGGGAGTTGTTATGGGACGGTGTGCAGGGAGATTCAATCTGTGTCAGACCCCGGCAGTACGTGTTGGGACGGTTTGCAGGGAGATTAACTCTGTGTCTGACCCCGGGAGTGTGTGATCGGACGGTGTGGAGTGAGATTCACTCTGTATCTGACCCCGGGAGTGTATGGGAGGGAGATTCACTCTGTGTCCGACCCCGGGAGTGTGTGATGGGACGGTGCGGAGTGAGATTCACTCTGTGTCTGACCCCGGGACTGTGTGATCGGACGGTGAAGAGGAAGATTAACTCTTTGTCTGACCCTGCGAGTGTGTGATGGGACGCTGTGGGGGGAGATTCACTCTGTGTCTGACCCCGGGAGTGTGTGATGGGACGGTGCGGAGGGAGATTCACTCTGAGGCTGACCCCAGGAGTGTGTGATGGGACGGTGAGGAGGCAGATTCACTCTGTGTCTGACCCCGGGAGTGTGTGGTGGTACGGTGTGGGGGGATAGTCACTCTATGTCTCACTTTGGGAGAGTGTGATGGGACGGTGTGCAGGGAGATTCTCTCTGTGTCTGACCACGGGAGTGTGCGATGGGACGGTGAGGAGGGAACTTCGCTCTATGTCTGACCCTGGGGTGTGTGATGAGACGGTGTGGACGGAGATTCAGTCTGTGTCTGACACCGGGAGTGTGTTATGGGACAGTGTGGAGGGATCTTCGCTCTGTGTCTGAGCCCGGCAGTGTGTGATGGGACGGTGAGGAGGAAGATGCACTCTGTGTCTGACCCCGGGAGTGTGTGATGGGACGGTGCAGAGGAAGATTAACTCTGTGTCTGACCCCGGGAGTACGTGATGGGACGGTGCTGAGGAAGATTCACTATGTGTCTGACACCGGAGTGTGTGATGGGACGGTGTGGAGGGAGATTCACTCTGAGTCTGACTCCGGGAGTGTGTGATGGGACGGTGCGGAGGGAGATTCACTCTGTGTCTGACCCCGGGAGTGTGTGATCGGACGGTGTGGTGGGAGATTCACTCTGTGTCTGACCCCGGGAGTGTGTGATGGGACGGTGTGGAGGGAGCTTCACTCTGTGTCTGACCCCGGGAGTGTGTGTTGGGACGGTGTGGAGGGAGATTCACTCTGTGTCCGACCCCGGGAGTGTGTGATGGGACGGTGTGGAGGGAGATTCGTATCTGTGTCCGACCCCGGGAGTGTGTGGTGGGACGGTGTGGAGGGAGATTCGCTCTGTGTCCGACCCCGGGAGTGTGTGATGGGAAGGTGCGGAGGGAGATTCAGATTTGTGTCTGAGCCCGGGAGTGTGAGATTGGACGGTGTGGAGGGAGATTCACTCTGTGTCTGACCCCGGGAGTACGTGATGGGACGGTTTGCAGGGAGATTAACTCTGTGTCTGACCCCGGGAGTTTGTGATCGGACGGTGTGGAGGGAGATTCACTCTGTGTCTGACCCCGGGAGAGTCTGATGGGACGGTGTGGAGCGAGATTCACTCTGTGTCCGACCCCGGGAGTGTGTGATGGGACGGTGCGGAGTGAGATTCACTCTGTGTCTGACCCCGGGAGTGTGTGATCGGACGGTGTGGAGGGATATACACTCTGTGTCTGACCCCGGGTGTGTGTGATGGGACGGTGTGGAGGGAACATCGCTCTATGTCTGACCCTGGGAGTGTGTGATGGGACGGTGTGGAGGGAGATTCAGTCTGTGTCTGACACCGGGAGTGTGTTATGGGACGGTGTGGAGGGATCTTCACTCTGTGTCTGACCCCGGGAGTGTGTGTTGGGACGGTGCGGAGGGAGATTCACTCTGTGTCTGACCCCGGGAGTGTGTGATCGGACGGTGAAGAGGAAGATTAACTCTGTGTCTGACCCCGGGAGTGTGTGATGGGACGCTGTGGGGGGAGATTCACTCTGTGTCTGACCCCGGGAGTGTGTGATGGGACGGTGCGGAGGGAGATTCACTCTGAGTCTGAACCCAGGAGTGTGTGATGGGACGGTGAGGAGGGAGATTCACTCTGTGTCTGACCCCGGGAGTGTTTGATGGGACGGTGTACAGGGAGATTCATTCTGTGTCTGACCCCGGGAGTGTGTGGTGGGACGGTGTGGGGGGAGAGTCACTCTATGTCTCACTTTGGGAGAGTGTGATGGGACGGTGTGCAGGGAGATTCACTCTGTGTCTGACCCTGGGGTGTGTGATGAGACGGTGTGGACGGAGATTCAGTCTGTGTCTGACACCGGGAGTGTGTTATGGGACAGTGTGGAGGGAGATTCACTCTGTGTCTGACCCCGGGAGTGTGTGATGGGACGGTGCAGAGGAAGATTAACTCTGTGTCTGACCCCGGGAGTACGTGATGGGACGGTGCTGAGGGAGATTCACTATGTGTCTGACAGCGGGAGTGTGTGATGGGACGGTGTGGAGGGAGATTCACTCTGAGTCTGACCCCGGGAGTGTGTGATGGGACGGTGAGGAGGGAGATTCACTCTGTGTCTGACCCCGGGAGTGTGTGATGGGACCGTGTGGAGGGAGCTTCATTCTATGTCTGACCCCACGAGTATGTGATGGGACGGTGTGGAGTGAGATTCAGATCTGTGTCTGACCCCGGGAGTTTGTTATGGGACGGTGTGCAGGGAGATTCCCTCTGTGTCTGTCCCAGGGAATTACGTGATGGGACGTTTGCAGGGAGATTAACTCTGTGTCTGACCCCGGGAGTGTGTGATGGGACGGTGTGGAGGGAGATTCACTCTGTGTCTGACCCCGGGAGTGTGTGATGGGACGGTGTGGAGGGAGATTCACTCTGTGTCTGACACCGGGAGTGTGTTATGGGACGGTGTGGAGGGAGATTCACTCTGTGTCTGACCCCGGGATTGTGTGATCGGACGGTGTGGACGGAGATTCACTCTGTGTCTGACCCCGGGAGTGTGTGATGGGACGGTGTGGAGGGAGATTCACTCTGTGTCTGACCCCGGGAGAGTGTGATGGGACGGTGTGGAGGGAGATTCATTCTGTGTCTGACCCCGGGAGTGTGTGATGGGACGGTGTGGAGGGAGATTCACTCTGTGTCTGACCCCGGGAGAGTGTGATGGGACGGTGTGGAGGGAGATTCACTCTGTGTCTGACCCCGGGAGTGTGTGATGGGACGGTGTGGAGGGAGATTCACTCTGTGTCTGACCCCGGGAGTGTGTGATGGGACGGTGTGGAGGGAGATTCACTCTGTGTCTGAGCCCGGGAGAGTGTGATGGGACGGTGCAGAGGAAGATTAACTCTGTGTCTCACCGCAGGAGTGTGTGATGGGACGGTGTGGAGGGAGATTCACTCTGTGTCTGACC
Source organism: Hypanus sabinus (assembly GCF_030144855.1). Lineage (NCBI taxonomy): Eukaryota > Metazoa > Chordata > Chondrichthyes > Myliobatiformes > Dasyatidae > Hypanus > Hypanus sabinus. The sequence goes on along the minus strand of NW_026779122.1, from coordinate 37,945 downwards.
TCGGGAGTACGTGATGGGACGGTGCTGAGGGAGATTCACTATGTGTCTGACACCGGGAGTGTGTGATGGGACGGTGTGGAGGGAGATTCACTCTGTGTCTGAGCCCGGGAGTGTGTGATGGGACGGTGTGGTGGGAGATTCACTATGTGTCTGACACCGGGAGTGTGTGATGGGAAGGTGTGGAGGGAGATTCACTCTGTGTCTGACCCCGGGAGTGTGTGATGGGACGGTGCGGAGGGAGATTCAGATTTGTGTCTGAGCCCGGGAGTGTGTGATGGGACGGTGCAGAGGAAGATTCACTCTGTGTCTGACCCCGGGAGTGTGTGATGGGACGGTGTGGAGGGAGATTCACTCTGTGTCTGACCCCGGGAGTGTGTGATGGGACGGTGTGGAGGGAGCTTCACTCTATGTCTGACCCCACGAGTATGTGATGGGACGGTGTGGAGGGAGAGTCAGATCTGTGTCTGACCCCGGGAGTTTGTTATGGGACGGTGTGCAGGGAGATTCACTCTGTGTCCGACACCGGGAGTGTGTGATGGGACGGTGCGGAGTGAGATTCACTCTGTGTCTGACCCCGGGTGTGTGTGATGGGATGGTGTGGAGGGAGATTCACTCTGTGTCTGACCCCGGGAGTGTTTGATCGGACGGTGTGGAAGGATATTCACTCTGTGCCTGACCCCGGGAGTGTGTGATGGGACGGTGTGGAGGGAACTTCGCTCTATTTCTGACCCTTGGAGTGTGTGATGGGACGGTGTGGAGGGAGATTCACTCTGTGTCTGACACCGGGAGTGTGTTAAGGGACGGTGTGGAGGGATCTTCGCTCTGTGTCTGAGCCCGGGAGTGTGTGATAGGACGGTGCAGAGGAAGATTAACTCTGTGCCGGACCCCGGGAGAGTGTGATGGGACGGTGTGGAGGGAGATTCACTCTGTGTCTGACCCCGGGAGGGTGTGATGGGACGGTGCAGAGGAAGATTAACTTTGTGTCTGACCCCGGGAGTACGTGATGGGATGGTGTGGAGGGAGATTCGCTCTGTGTCTGCCCCCGGGAGTGTGTGATGGGACGGTGTGGAGGGAGCTTCACTCTGTGTCTGACCCCGGGAGTGTGTGATGGGACGGTGTGGAGGGAGATTCACTCTGTGTCTGACCCCGGGAGTGTGTGATGGGACGGTGTAGAGGGAGCTTCACTCTGTGTCTGACCCCCTTTTTTTTTATTACAAAATCCTTTATTACAAATTTCGGTGCTATACAATATATACAAAACAGTGGCAAACACAATTACTGCACTACAAATAGACAATAGACATTACACCAGAATGTTGCCATCCCTATCCACGATGGCATTTACACCCCGCGGAGCCCAACGGTCTCGAAACTCCTCCAAGGCCGCTGTGGACTGCGCGTGTTCCTTTTCAATAGTTACCCGGCGACGAACATACCCCCTAATCATTGCCAGGCAGTCTGCCCGGGGAGATCCTCCCGCCACCCGTTTCCAAGACCCACGGATGGCGGATTTCGCCAGCCCCAGGAGCAAGTTGACTAGGTCATCCTCATCCCTCCCTGCCCCCTTCCTTATTGGATGACCATATATAAACAGGCTGGGACTAAAATGCAGCCAGAAGGCGAGAAGCAGCCCACGCAAATATGCAAAAAGAGGCTGCAGCCTCACACACTCCATGTACATGTGGTACACGGTCTCCTCCAGCCCGCAGAAGTGGCATGTGGGTGGGAAGTCAATGTACAAACTGAAAAACTTATTGCAGGGCACTGCCCTATGCAGTACCCTCCAGCCGAGTTCCCCCAGGTGCATGGGAAGAACCCCGGCGTAAAGGGACTTCCAGTGGGGACCCTCCTCACCTCTGGGTGGACGGACCGAACGCCATGGCGTGTCGGGACGGTGTACAAGGGCAAGGAAGTGGAGGATGTGGAGTAGCAGCCCATACAGATACCTCCTACTTGCATCCCTGAATGGGACTGTGGGTATCGATGAGAGACGGCTCAAGTTGTGCGGACACGGCTCCCGGAGAAGATTGCGGGGTCTGGGCCCGACCAGCAGCTCGGCCTGAGTCGGTCCACACAACTGAGCCGCACCGACAGCCACTGAGGTAGGGCAAGGGCCGGCCAGGATCTCGCCCTCCGCCTGAGGAGGGGATTCCCGGACTGAGGCGACCATGTTCCAGACTCACAGTAGGTCCTGATAGAAGCCGGGCAGACTCCGCAAAGCAGTACGGCTGACACCCGCCGGTGGTACCCGCATGTCTTCATGAAGACAGCAGCCCCTCCTGAGGAAGAAAGTCGCCAACACGTGCCACCTGGGAGGGTGCTCAGCGTACAGGAATCTCTGCAGAGTCCTGAGGCGGAGAGCCGCCAGCTGCGTTCGGACGCACACCAGCGACTGTCCGCCCTCTCCCACTGGGAGACTCAAGACCGCTGCAGAGACCCAGTGCTTCCTGTTGCCCCAGAAGAAGTCCACTAATTTCCTCTGTAGTCTTGCAACAAACGGGGCAGGAGGGGCCAAGGTGACCATCCGATACCACAACATGGAGGCCAGCAGCTGGTTTATGACCACCACCCTGCCTCGATAAGAAAGCACCCTGAGAAGGCCTGACCAGCGCCCCAGCCGGGCCATGACTTTCATCTCCAGGTCCTGCCAGTTCGCCAGCCAGGTCTCCCCAGAAGGACTCAGGTAGACTCCCAGATAGAGGAGACGCCTAGTACTCCACACAAAAGCTCTCATCTCCTCTGGCAGGGAGTCCACCTGCCACTGACCCACTAAGAGTCCGGAACATTTCGCCCAGTTGATCCTGGCGGAGGATGCTGCCGAGAAAACGTCTTGGCACTCGCGCATCCTCCGCAGGTCATTGGGATCTGTCATCATGAGGAGTACATCGTCAGCTAGGCCGAGAGGACGACCTCCATGTCCGGTTCACGCAGAACCAGACCTGTCAGTCTTCGCCGTAGGAGGCTCAGGAATGGCTCGACACAGATCGCATACATTTGACAGGACATGGGGCATCCCTGACGTACTCCTCTCCTGAAGGCAATGGGTGCTGCCAGTGATCCATTGACCTTAACAAGGCACTCTGCGGCAGAGTAGAGGAGCCGAACTCGGGCCACAAAGTGTGGTCCGAGCCCAAAGGCCTGCAGAGTGCCCACCAGGAAACTGTGGTCTACCCGGTCAAACGCCTTCTCCTGGTCAAGAGAAAGAAACGCTGCCGGGGTCCCAGTCTTCTGGTGCAGGTGGATCAGGTCCCGTACTAGGTGGACATTGTCCTGGATGGAGCGGCCCGGGACTGTGTAAGATTGGTCAGGATGAATCACCTGTCTCAGTACTGAACCAAGACGGTTGGCCATTGCCCGGGCGAAGATTTTGTAGTCCGCGCACAAGAGGGAGACCGGGCGCCAGTTCTTTAGCAGGCGAAGGTCTCCCTTCTTGGGCAGCAGGACCACGACAGCTCTCCGCCATGAGAGGGGCATTTCCCCGGTGGCTAGGCTCTCCCCTAGAACAAGGCTGTAATCGACCCCCAGGACATCCCAAAAAGCCTGATAAAACTCCACACTCAGACCATCTAAGCCAGGGGATTTACCCCTCCGGAGTTGCCGAAGGGCAGCAGACAGCTCCTCCCCAGTCAGGGAGGCGTCCAGACGCGCTGCGTCATCAGGGCTGACCTTTGGCAAATCTTCCCAGACCTCACTGCACGCCCCCGCATTTGACGGATCCGGTGAGAATAAGGACCGATAGAAAGTGCGGACTTCTTCGATAATTTCGTCAGGATCCGTGAGGGAGGAGCCATCAGCAGCCAATAGCTCCACCAGCTGCTTTTGAACTCCCCGCCACTTCTCCAACGAGTAGAAGAAGGGTGAGCCGCGGTCCAAATCTTGCAGCATTCGGATCCGCGACCTCACATATGCACCTCGGGACTGCTGAAGCTGCAGATTCCTGAGTGCGTCCTTCTTCTCCTGGTGTTCCTGCCACGTTTGATGGTCTCCACCGGTCGAACCAAGACGGGTCTCCAGGTCAAGCAACGCTCTCTCAAGCCGCTCAATCTCAGAGTCCCGCCTCTTTGTCGACCCCCTAGTGTACTCCCGACATAAAAACCGGATGTGGGCCTTACCCACATCCCACCACAGCCGTAGGGAGCAGAACTCTCTCCGTCTCTCTCTCCAGGCGGCCCAGAACGCTCGGAATGAATCATGGAATCGGCTGTCCTCCAGCAGCCGGTTGTTAAAGTGCCAATACCCGGATCCCACCCGAGGGTGCAGAGGAGTAAATTCCATCCACACAAGGTGATGATCCGAGCACGACACCGGCCGCATGGAGGAAGCCGACACGCGGGAGACATAAGCCCGAGAGATATACAGGCGGTCTATCCGGGAACCCCCCTCTCTCGATCTTCTGGAGAAGGCGCTAGAGTCAGGGTGAAGATTCCGCCAGCTGTCCACCAAGTCAAAGGAGCCGACTAGCTCCTTTAACTTTTTCGCTGATGCCGGGTCGCGTTGGAGGCCCGAGCGGTCCTCCACCTCGAGGGTACAGTTGAAGTCTCCCCCGAGGACGACGCAGTCCCCCGGGTCGATGGAACTCAGCAAGGTGGACAGCTGACAGAATAGGCGCGTCTGCATCACCCCGCGCCTCGGAGCGTACACGTTGATAAAATGTAACGGTACTCCATCCAGGCGCACAGCCAGGTGGAGCAGACGGCCGGGCACAACATCTTGGACTCCTACGATTTCTGGCCGGAAGGTTGGGGCCAACAGGATCGCCACCCCACTAGAGTTGGAGCTAAGGTGACTCATGTAGACCCCGCCCTGCCACTCCAGGAGCCAAGCGGTCTCGTCCCCCGGGGTGGTATGGGTTTCCTGCAGGAAACTCACCGCGTATCTCCCGTCCCTGAGGACTGAGAGATTGTTATACCTGCGGGGAGAGCCCCTGCTACCGTTTACATTGAGACTAGCTATGGTAAGCTTCATGTCGGAAGCACACTAGGCCTCAGCACCAGTCCCCTTCCCACTGAGAGCGATGGCGCCCTCAGCCGCACTCTCCCGAAGAAAACCGAGAATATCCTTGGCTTTCCGAGCCCGACTGCTACCATCGCTACCCTGTGACCCACCATCTCCCGAAGGAGCGAGGCTGCTTTTCATCCTGATGTCCCGCACCAGGTCATCCAGGAAGGATTTCAGCTGCCGCCTGTCATTCCCTGACACAGCATTCCTCTTCCCCTTCCCCTTCCGTCTGAGGATGACCCTCAGGGACTTCACCAGCCTCGGCATGCTAGGCCAGCGAAGCGAGGCTAGTTTAGGCCGATGCTTTGCACCAACGGAGGAGTGAATAAACTCTCTGATCTCCTCCACAGGTATCAATGGGGACTTCTCTGGAGGGGTGAGGATGTCCATTGTCTCGCTATCAAATGAATCCCCCTCCAACCCCTCACTGCAGACAGATCCCCCACCGTCCTCCTCAGGTGCAGTATAAGGTGGCTGCCCCTGTAACCTACACTGCACAGTGGGTACCTCCCCCATACCTTCCCGCTCCACCGTCGCAGCAGTCTTACCCACAGTTGCGACGATGGAGGGAAAATCCCAAGGGACTCCCTGCAGGCCATTAGTTGATGGGGTCGGCATGCAGGTTACATCACCCTCCCCAGGAGACAGGCATGAAGGGGACCCCAGGAGCTCTGGCCCATTGGATTCACTGGCAGCCTGATGCTGACTGTGAGAGAGCCTGGTCTCCTCTCCACCTGTACTACTTAATACATTTGCCTCCAGGGAGGCGCTGACTGCTAAGTCCTGGGTGGAGGGCTCCAGGTCTGTTTTAGGCGTGCAAACAGTCCCAGCACTAGCTTCATGCATAACCACACCACCCACCCCAGGACTGGTGTCTACATCTGGGGATTCAGGGTTAGACACAACTCCCACCTGGATCCCCACCCCTTTCTGGGACTCCCCCTCATCTGCATTCTCTGCTCTCTTGGGGGAACAATCCCATCTCCTCTTCAAGCCGGAGGAGCATACAGGTGCGGAATTCACCGACAGCGCGGTACTCTCCGCTCCTATCGCCCCGTCTAACCGTACGCTTCCCCGAGCCTCCCTCTCCACCTCAGGGAAAATGGGCGTGAGCTCTGCGGTCTCGGGGGCCGACTTCTTCACGTGTTTCGACTTCTTCCTCGCTTTCTTGCCCCGCCCGGACTCCACCCCGTCCCTCGCCTGAACCTCCCCACACGTAGCCCCAGGATCACCCGCCTGAACCACAGGGGTAGGAGCAGACGTAGGAATAGGGGCAGGGTTAGAGACAGGGTCAGGGGCAGGAGCAGGGGTCGGCACAGGTGTTGGCGCAGGGATGGGATCAGGGGCAGAGGTAGCTGGGGCACAAGTTCCTGAAGTGGACTCCCTGGGTTTTCGGGTGCTAGGACAGTCCCTCCGAAAGTGCCCCACCTCCCCGCACGCATGGCACCGTGGGCGCTCAGAGCTCCAATACACCTGATAATCTACCCCCTCGTGCCGGAGAGTAAACCGGTCCTCAACTTCATCCTCCCTTTCCAGTTTCATGAATACCTGTCGCCGGAAAGAGATTACGGTCCGGAAGCTGCGCCTCCTGAATTTGTGCCTGATGGCAGTTATCTCTGACCGTACTTGCCCCAAGCGGGCCAATGCGTCCTCGTTGGGGATGAAAGGCTGTACGTGACCGAGGACGATGCGTTGTGTGGGAGCTGTCACTAGCTCCATCTGTAAAAAGGTGTTCTCCACCGTGATCCAACTACAGAGGGCCCGATGCACTAACTCATCATTCCTCAGGTAAAACACCGCCTTCCCGAACTCCTTCTCAGCGGCCAAAACACCATCTCTCCCCAACAAGTCCTCCATGGCCTCCGCGCAATTTTCCAGGATAGTTCCAGTTCGCAAAATACATTGCACCCCGCGTTCAACTTTCACCGTCCGAAACAGGGCGTTGTCCGAGGCCGGAGAGGCATAACTCCCCGCAGGCCTGCGACTCCCTGTAGACTGGTCCGGCATGTTACTTGTGTGTCCGAACCGAGAATGATACGGTGGTGCTGGTTATAAAGTCTCGGAGTGAGTTGAGTAACTGGCGGGAAAAGTTTGTACTCGACGGTACCTTGCTGGCCCAATGCCAGAAATTCCAACGCCAGGAAAGGCTCCGTTAGTCCTGTAGAAACTTCCAGGCCGTGAGAGATCGAGACGTCCCAAACGACGGTTCGGCTCCAACACCGAACGAGAATCCTGACGATAGAGATGGAAGGAGGTTGCCCCGATGTCAGTGGGGACAAACAACGTCGTTTGCCTCCGGTTTTGGGAGCGAAACTGCTTCACGGCGAGTCGCCAGCCGCCACAGCAGAGTGCTACGCAGTTCGAAGCCGTCAACGAACCCGGTCCAAACTGGCAGAAAAACTCCAAACGAAGCTTCCACTCTAAACCAGCCGCTCACTTAGAAGTTCAAGGGACGATGGAAACCAATTTCCAAGCAATTCAAGACCTTCATAAAGTAGTTTTCCCCCGATTTCTCCCAGCGCAATCAGAACAGCTCCACTCTGTGTCTGACCCCGGGAGAGTGTGATCGGACGGTGAGGAGGGAGATTCACTCTGTGTCCGACCCCGGGAGTGTGTGATAGGATGGTGTGGAGGGAGATTCACTCTGTGTCTGACCCCGGGAGTGTGTGATGGGACGGTGAGGAGGGAGATTCACTCTGTGTCCGACCCCGGGAGAGTGTGATGGGACAGTGTGGAGGGAGATTCACTCCGTGTCCGACCCCGGTAGAGTGTGATGGGACGGTGTGGAGGGAGATTCACTCTGTGTCCGACCCCGGGAGTGTGTGATGGGACGGTGTGGAGGGAGATTCACTCTGTGTCTGACCCCGGGGGACAGGCGGGGGTCAATTTGCCAGAAATGGGCTTTGGTGGAGATGAGATCCGGGGCTCCAAGACTCTGCTTGTCCAACCTCCCTCAGCCTGGAGCTGAGACGCTACTGTGTCAGTGTGAGGAGCTCCGACCCACTGTTGCAGTGCACAGGGTGTGGAGGGCAACGGAAACCTCAAATAAAACTCGAGTCCGACACAAGTCAGGAAGATACAGTGGTTTATTGATTTTTTATGAGATATATCAATGAAACAATGTGTGAGCTGCTAACGTGCGGGAATAAATAATCTGCTGACAGTCACACACAATTAACTGACCGGCGACAAGGGGTGACCGGTTGAATAATAATAATATTAACCAGTCCCGTTTCTCACCGTCACTCTGCATCGGGGAACTGATTATAAAATTATAAAACTGATTATAAAATCACACTTCAGGGCCGTGTCCGGGATCGCTGCAGATCCAGGGTCACTGCCGAGGGATTTGTCCATTTAACATCATTATATCGGCCAGGCTGCCGAATGCCCGTCCTCAGCAAAGGGGGCAAAAGGATTCTCTCCCGGGATCATCCCCCCCACCCCGGGACACCGGTGTCCCAGACTGAGCCCCGGACCCCGGGCTCTTCCTGTCCGGGTAATTCCCCGGGGTGCCACGTGGGGAGTCTCCTCCACGCACTTCCGGCGGAAGCTGCCCCGCCGGACAACAGGCGGAAACACGTCACTGCGGGACCGCTGCGAGCGACGCACACAGCGCGAGGCCCGAGCCGGTTCCGTTAAAACCGTTGGGAATCAGCCCCGGCGCGCGGCCGTTAAAGGTAAGGGCGGGAGTTAAAGGGGAGGGCGGGGAGTCGGCCAAATGTCCCCATCCCGCGGGCGGGGATGTTCACACATTCAGATCCACCATCAGTCCGGGTCTGGGTTCCAGGTAAGATCAAGGTTAAAGGCCAAATGTCCACAGATCCACTGTCAGTCCGGGTTTGACTCCCTGTAGAGATCTCAGTTCCTTCATCCCGGTCTCACTGAACCGATTCACCACATTCAGATGTTCACAGATCCACCATCAGTCCGGGTCTGGGTTCCTGTAGAGATCTCAGTTCCTTCATCCCGGTCTCACTGAACCGATTCACCACATTCAGATGTTCACAGATCCACCATCAGTCCGGGTCTGGGTTCCTGTAGAGATCTCAGTTCCTTCATCCCGGTCTCACTGAACCGATTCACCACATTCAGATGTTCACAGATCCACCATCAGTCCGGGTCTGGGTTCCTGTAGAGATCTCAGTTCCTTCATCCCGGTCTCACTGAACCGATTCCCCACATTCAGATGTTCACAGATCCACCATCAGTCCGGGTCTGGGTTCCTGTAGAGATCTCAGTTCCTTCATCCCGGTCTCACTGAACCGATTCACCACATTCAGATGTTCACAGATCCACCATCAGTCCGGGTCTGGGTTCCTGTAGAGATCTCAGTTCCTTCATCCCGGTCTCACTGAACCGATTCCCCACATTCAGATGTTCACAGATCCACTCTCAGTCCGGGTCTGGGTTCCTGTAGAGATCTCAGTTCCTTCATCCCGGTCTCACTGAACCGATTCCCCACATTCAGATGTTCACAGATCCACTCTCAGTCCGGGTCTGGGTTCCTGTAGAGATCTCAGTTCCTTCATCCCGGTCTCACTGAACCGATTCCCCACATTCAGATGTTCACAGATCCACTCTCAGTCCGGGTCTGGGTTCCTGTAGAGATCTCAGTTCCTTCATCCCGGTCTCACTGAACCGATTCCCCACATTCAGATGTTCACAGATCCACTCTCAGTCCGGGTCTGACTCCCTGTAGAGATCTCAGTTCCTTCCCCCCGGTCTCACTGAACCGATTCACCACATTCAGATGTTCACAGATCCACTCTCAGTCCGGGTCTGGGTTCCTGTAGAGATCTCAGTTCCTTCATCCCGGTCTCACTGAACCGATTCCCCAGATTCAGATGTTCACAGATCCACCATCAGTCCGGGTCTGGGTTCCTGTAGAGATCTCAGTTCCTTCATCCCGGTCTCACTGAACCGATTCCCCACATTCAGATGTTCACAGATCCACCATCAGTCCGGGTCTGGGTTCCTGTAGAGATCTCAGTTCCTTCATCCCGGTCTCACTGAACCGATTCCCCACATTCACATGTTCACAGATCCACCATCAGTCCGGGTCTGGGTTCCTGTAGAGATCTCAGTTCCTTCATCCCGGTCTCACTGAACCGATTCCCCACATTCAGATGTTCACAGATCCACCATCAGTCCGGGTCTGGGTTCCTGTAGAGATCTCAGTTCCTTCATCCCGGTCTCACTGAACCGATTCACCACATTCAGATGTTCACAGATCCACCATCAGTCCGGGTCTGGGTTCCTGTAGAGATCTCAGTTCCTTCATCCCGGTCTCACTGAACCGATTCCCCACATTCAGATGTTCACAGATCCACCATCTGTCCGGGTCTGGGTTCCTGTAGAGATCTCAGTTCCTTCATCCCGGTCTCACTGAACCGATTCCCCACATTCAGATGTTCACAGATCCACCATCAGTCCGGGTCTGGGTTCCTGTAGAGATCTCAGTTCCTTCATCCCGGTCTCACTGAACCGATTCCCCACATTCAGATGTTCACAGATCCACCATCAGTCCGGGTCTGGGTTCCTGTAGAGATCTCAGTTCCTTCATCCCGGTCTCACTGAACCGATTCACCACATTCAGATGTTCAGATCCACCATCAGTCCGGGTCTGGGTTCCTGTAGAGATCTCAGTTCCTTCATCCCGGTCTCACTGAACCGATTCACCACATTCAGATGTTCACAGATCCACCATCAGTCCGGGTCTGGGTTCCTGTAGAGATCTCAGTTCCTTCATCCCGGTCTCACTGAACCGATTCCCCACATTCAGATGTTCACAGATCCACTCTCAGTCCGGGTCTGGGTTCCTGTAGAGATCTCAGTTCCTTCATCCCGGTCTCACTGAACCGATTCCCCACATTCAGATGTTCACAGATCCACTCTCAGTCCGGGTCTGGGTTCCTGTAGAGATCTCAGTTCCTTCATCCCGGTCTCACTGAACCGATTCCCCACATTCAGATGTTCACAGATCCACTCTCAGTCCGGGTCTGGGTTCCTGTAGAGATCTCAGTTCCTTCATCCCGGTCTCACTGAACCGATTCCCCACATTCAGATGTTCACAGATCCACTCTCAGTCCGGGTCTGACTCCCTGTAGAGATCTCAGTTCCTTCCCCCCGGTCTCACTGAACCGATTCACCACATTCAGATGTTCACAGATCCACTCTCAGTCCGGGTCTGGGTTCCTGTAGAGATCTCAGTTCCTTCATCCCGGTCTCACTGAACCGATTCCCCAGATTCAGATGTTCACAGATCCACCATCAGTCCGGGTCTGGGTTCCTGTAGAGATCTCAGTTCCTTCATCCCGGTCTCACTGAACCGATTCCCCACATTCAGATGTTCACAGATCCACCATCAGTCCGGGTCTGGGTTCCTGTAGAGATCTCAGTTCCTTCATCCCGGTCTCACTGAACCGATTCCCCACATTCAGATGTTCACAGATCCACCATCAGTCCGGGTCTGGGTTCCTGTAGAGATCTCAGTTCCTTCATCCCGGTCTCACTGAACCGATTCCCCACATTCAGATGTTCACAGATCCACCATCAGTCCGGGTCTGGGTTCCTGTAGAGATCTCAGTTCCTTCATCCCGGTCTCACTGAACCGATTCACCACATTCAGATGTTCACAGATCCACCATCAGTCCGGGTCTGGGTTCCTGTAGAGATCTCAGTTCCTTCATCCCGGTCTCACTGAACCGATTCCCCACATTCAGATGTTCACAGATCCACCATCTGTCCGGGTCTGGGTTCCTGTAGAGATCTCAGTTCCTTCATCCCGGTCTCACTGAACCGATTCCCCACATTCAGATGTTCACAGATCCACCATCAGTCCGGGTCTGGGTTCCTGTAGAGATCTCAGTTCCTTCATCCCGGTCTCACTGAACCGATTCCCCACATTCAGATGTTCACAGATCCACTCTCAGTCCGGGTCTGGGTTCCTGTATAGATCTCAGTTCCTTCATCCCGGTCTCACTGAACCGATTCCCCACATTCAGATGTTCACAGATCCACCATCAGTCCGGGTCTGGGTTCCTGTAGTGATCTCAGTTCCTTCATCCCGGTCTCACTGAACCGATTCACCACATTCAGATGTTCACAGATCCACCATCAGTCCGTGTCTGGGTTCCTGTAGAGATCTCAGTTCCTTCATCCCGGTCTCACTGAACCGATTCACCACATTCAGATGTTCACAGATCCACCATCAGTCCGGGTCTGGGTTCCTGTAGAGATCTCAGTTCCTTCATCCCGGTCTCACTGAACCGATTCACCACATTCAGATGTTCACAGATCCACCATCAGTCCGGGTCTGACTCCCCGTAGAGATCTCAGTTCCTTCATCCCGGTCTCACTGAACCGATTCACCACATTCAGATGTTCACAGATCCACCATCAGTCCGGGTCTGACTCCCCGTAGAGATCTCAGTTCCTTCCCCCCGGTCTCACTGAACCGATTCCCCCGCAGCCTGAAACAGATGGGAGAATAAAGATGAAATAAACAGATCACACAACAGTGTCAGTAACAGGGGACCGGGGTTAATGTTTCAACAACACTCACAGACAAATATCACCAGAAAACCCGCGGATCCGCTGATATTTTATCACATTGAACATTAACACAAACACTCACCAGATCCACTCCAGACTCGGGAGGGTCAGTATGAGGCGGCGGAGAGCGGGGACAGATCGGTCTGTCAGAGAGTTGTATCCCAGATCCAGCCACGTCAGTGATGGGTTTGTACTGAGAGCGGAGACGAGATCCTCGGCACCAGAATCTGTGAGACCGACATTCTCCAGCCTGGAGATGAGAGAGAGTGAGGGTGAAGGACACAGAGAGACAGGAGACGGTACAAATCCCCAGTGTTTATCAGTAACACAATTACTGATCACATTAATGTTCAGTGTCAGACACCCAGTGACTGTAAACACAATCTCCCACAGTCTGGTACTTACCACAGTTTCTGTATTTTACACTCCGGGTTCCTCAGAGCCGCAGACACCAGTTTCACTCCTGAATCCCCCAGTTTATTACCACTCAGGTCCAGATCCGTCAGTGATGGGTTTGTACTGAGAGCGGAGACGAGATCCTCGGCACCAGAATCTGTGAGACCGACATCCCACAGCCTGGAGATGAGAGAGAGTGAGGGTGAAGGACACAGAGAGACAGGAGACAGTACAAATCCCCAGTGTTTATCAGTAACACAATTACTGATCACATTAATGTTCAGTGTCAGACACCCAGTGACTGTAAACACAATCTCCCACAGTCTGGTACTTACCACAGTCTCTGTATTTTACACTCCGGGTTCCTCAGAGCCGCAGACACCAGTTTCACTCCTGAATCCCCCAGTTCATTATTGTTCAGTCTAAACAAAAACAGACAAATTGATGAACATTGTGATTAAAATCGTCCGGCTGAGGGCATTTCTCTCACTCGGATATTTCAGGGAACATTAAACCCTTCAGTAATTCACTGATCGTAGATCCCATCACTGTCAATGTCCCTCACTGCCCAGCTCCAATGAATTCACCGAATGTCAGTAATTTCGTCTGTCGGTGTGACCCTGTAAACTCCACATATTCTCTCTCATTCCCTGATGGTTAGAAAAGTGTTCCTGATGTGAGACGGTCGGAAAGGGCAGGTGTGAAGGGGAGAAGTCAAACAGTGAGGAAGATTTGAGAATCGGGAAATGTCGATGGGAGATGGAGGAAGAGACATCACCGAAGGTAAAGGATGGAAAGACACAGAAGGAAGCGGATGGGGCAGAGAGATCCCAGTAGAGGAGGGGGATGAGGCAGAGAAATCCCACAGGAGGAAGGGGGACGGGGAGGGAGTTCCCACAGGAGGAAGGGGGACGGGGAGGGAGATCCCACAGGAGGAAGGGGGATGGGGGAGGGGGATCCCACAGGAGGAAGGGGGACGGGGGAGGGGAGATACCACAGGAGGAAGGGGGACGGGGCAGAGAGAGATCCCACAGGAGGAAGGGGGACGGGGCAGAGAGATCCCACAGGAGGAAGGGGGACGGGGGAGAGAGATCCCACAGGAGGAAGGGGGACGGGGGAGGCAGATCCCACAGGAGGAAGGGGGACGGGGCAGAGAGATCCCACAGGAGGAAGGGGGACGGGGCAGAGAGATCCCACAGGAGGAAGGGGGACGGGGGAGAGAGATCCCACAGGAGGAAGGGGGACGGGGGAGGGGAGATCCCACAGGAGGAAGGGGGAAGGGGGAGAGAGATCCCACAGGAGGAAGGGGGACGGGGGAGGGAGATCCCACAGGAGGAAGGGGGAACGGGGAGAGAGATCCCACAGGAGGAAGGGGGACGGGGGAGGGAGATCCCACAGGAGGAAGGGGGACGGGGAGGGAGATCACACAACAGGAAGGGGGACGGGGGAGGGAGATCCCACAGGAGGAAGGGGGACGGGGGAGGGAGATCCCACAGGAGGAAGGGGGACGGGGCAGGGAGATCACACAGGAGGAAGGGGGACGGGGGAGGGAGATCCCACAGGAGGAAGGGGGACGTTGTAGAGAGATCCCACAGGAGAAAGGGGGACGGGGATGGGGGATCCCACAGGAGGAAGGGGGATGGAGGAGGGAGATCCCACAGGAGGAAGGGGGTCGGGGAGGGAGATACCACAGGAGGATGGGGGACGGGGGAGGGAGATCGCACAGGAGGAAGGGGGACGGGGGAGGGAGATCCCACAGGAGGAAGGGGGACGGTGTAGTGAGATCCCACAGGAGGAAGGGGGATGGGGGAGGGAGATCCCACAGGAGGAAGGGGGACGGTGTAGTGAGATCCCACAGGAGGAAGGGGGATGGGGGAGGGAGATCCCACAGGAGGAAGGGGGGCGGGGCACAGAGATCCCACAGGAGGAAGGGGGACGGGGGAGGGGAGATCCCACAGGAGGAAGGGGGACGGGGGAGGGAGATACCACAGGAGGAAGGGGGACGGGGGAGGGAGATCCCACAGGACCAAGGGGGACGGGGGAGGGGAGATCCGACAGGAGGAAGGGGGACGGGGGAGGGTGATCCCACAGGAGAAAGGGGGACGGGGGAGGGAGATCCCACAGGAGGAAGGGGGACGGTGTAGAGAGATCCCACAGGAGGAAGGGGGACGGGGGAGGGAGATCCCACAGGAGGAAGGGGGACGGTGTAGAGAGATCCCACAGGAGGAAGGGGGACGGGGGAGGGAGATACCACAGGAGGAAGGGGGACGGGGGAGGGGGATACCACAGGAGGAAGGGGGACGGGGGAGATACCACAGGAGAAAGGGGGACGGGGGAGGGAGATCCCACAGGAGGAAGGGGGACGGTGTAGAGAGATCCCACAGGAGGAAGGGGGACGGGGATGGGGGATCCCACAGGAGGAAGGGGGATGGAGGAGGGAGATACCACAGGAGGAAGGGGGACGGGGGAGGGAGATACCACAGGAGGAAAGGGGACGGGGGAGGGAGATACCACAGGAGGAAGGGGGACGGGGGAGGGAGATATCACAGGAGGAAGGGGGACGGGGGAGGGAGATACCACAGGAGAAAGGGGGACGGGGGTGGGGGATCCCACAGGAGGAAGGGGGACGGGGGAGGGAGATCCCAGAGGAGAAAGGGGGACGGGGAAGAGAAATCCCACAGGGAGGAAGGGGGACACGGGAGTCAGATCCCACAGGGGGAAGGAGGATGGTAGAGAGGGATACCACAGGGGGGAAGGGGGAGGCGGGATGGAGAACCCACAGTGGGGAAGGGGGACGGGGGGTGCGAGATCCCACAGGGGAAGTTGAACGGGGGAGGGAGATCCAACAGGTGGACGGAGGACGGGGCAGAGAGATCCCACAGGAGGAAGGGTGGCGGGGGAGGGAGATCCCACAGGAGGAAGGGGGACGGGGGAGAGAAATCCCACAGGGGGGAAGGGGGACAGGGGAGGGAGATCCCACAGGAGGAAGGGGGACGGGTAAGAGAGATCCCACAGGGGGGAAGGGGACAGTGGAGAGGGATCCCACAGGGGTGAAGAGGGACGCGGGAGGGCGGTTCCACAGCTGGGAAGTGGGACGGGGGAGGTAGATCCGACAGGAGGAAGGGGGACGTGGGAGAGGAATCCCACAGGGTGGAAGGGGGACGGGGAGAGGGATCCCAAAGGAAAAAGGGGCACGGGGGAGGAAGTTGCCACAAGAGGAAGTGGGACGGGACAGAGAGATACCACAGGAGGAAGGGGGACTGGGGAGCAGGATCCCACAGGGGGAAGGGGGACGGGGGAGAGGGATTCCACAGGGCTGAAGTGGGACACAGGAGGGAGATCCCTCAGTGGGGAATGGGGAGGTGGGGGGGAGAACCCAGAGGGGGAAGTGGGACGGGGGAGCAAGATCCCACAGGGGGAAGGGGGCAGTACAGATGGATTCCACAGGGGTGATTGGGGACGGGGATCACAAAATGGGAAAGGGGAAAGGGGGAAGGATATCCCACGGGGGGGAAGGTGGACGGTGGAGGGGAATCCCACAGGGGTGAAGGGTGACGGGGCAGAGAGATCCCACAGTAGGAAGGACGACGGGGCAGAGAGATCCCACAGGAGGATGGGGGATGGGGAAGAGAGATCCCACGGTAGGAAGGGGGATGTGGCAGAGAGATCCCAGAGGAGGAAAGGGGATGGGGGAGAGGGATCCCACAGGGGGAAGGGGGATGGGGGAGAGTGATCCCACAGGGGGTAAGGTGGACGGGGGACGGAGAGTACGCAGGTGGGAAGGGGGAGAGAGATCCCACAGGAGGAAGGGGGACGAGGGAGAGGGATTCCACAGGGGTGAAGTGCGACACAGGAGGGAGATCCCTCAGGGGGGAATGGGGAGGTGGGGGGGGAGAACCCAGAGGGGGAAGTGGGACGGGGGAGCAAGATCCCACAGGGGGAAGGGGGCAGTACAGATGGATTCCACAGGGGAGATTGGGGACGGGGATCACAAAATGGGAAAGGGGAAAGGGGGAAGGATATCCCACGGGGGGGAAGGTGGACGGGGGAGGGGAATCCCACAGGGGTGAAGGGTGACGGGGCAGAGAGATCCCACAGGAGGAAGGGCGACGGGGCAGAGAGATCCCACAGGAGGAAGGGGGACGGGGAAGATAGATCCCACGGTAGGAAGGGGGATGTGGCAGAGAGATCCCAGAGGAGGAGAGGGGATGGGGGAGAGTGATCCCACAGGGGGTAAGGTGGACGGGGGACGGAGAGTACGCAGGTGGGAAGGGGGAGAGAGATCCCACAAGGAGGAAGGGGGACGAGGGAGAGAGATCCCACAGGGGGGAAGGTGGACGGGGGAGGGGGATCATACAGGGGTGAAGTTGATCGGGGGAGGGGGATCCCACAGGTGGATGGGGGATGGCGCCGAGAGATCCCACAGGAGGAACGGGGACGTGGGAGGGAGGTCCCACAGGAGGAAGGGGGACACGGGAGTCATATCCCACACGGTGAAGGGGGACGGTGGAGAGGGATCCCACAGGGGGGAAGTGGGAGGCGGGAGGTTGTACCCACAGGGGGGAAGGGGGGACAGGGGAGGCAAGATCCCAAAAGGGGAAGGGGGACTTTGGTAGGGAGATCCCACAGGAGGGAAGGGGGACGGGGGAGAGGGATCCCACAGGGGGAAGAGGGACGGGGGAGGGGGATCCCACAGGGGGGAAGGTGGACGGGGGAGGGGGATCCCACAGGGTGGAAGGGGGACGGGGAAGAGAGATCCCACAGGGGGATGGGGGAGGGGGATCCCACGGGAGTAAAGGGGTCGGGGGTGGGAGATCCCACAGGTGGCCGGGGGACGGGGCAGAGAGATCGCACAGGAGGAAGGTGGACGTGGGAGGGAGATCCCACAGGAGGAAGGGGGACACGGGGGTCAGATCCCACAGGGGGATGGGGGACGGTGGAGAAGGGATCCCAGAGGGGGGAAGGGATAGGCGGGAGGGAGAACCCACAGGGGGGAAGGGGGACGGGGTAGCAAGATCCCACAGGAGGATGAGGGACGGTGGAGAGGGATTCCACAGGGGTGAACGGGACATGGGAGGGAGAACCCACAGGGCGGAAGGGG
Source organism: Hypanus sabinus (assembly GCF_030144855.1). Lineage (NCBI taxonomy): Eukaryota > Metazoa > Chordata > Chondrichthyes > Myliobatiformes > Dasyatidae > Hypanus > Hypanus sabinus. Next base: position 19,893 of record NW_026779122.1, on the reverse strand, counting down.
GACGGGGGAGGGGGATCCTACACGGGGGAAGGGTGACGGGGCAGAGAGATCCCACAGGATGCTGGGGGACGGAGACGAGAGATCCCACAGGAGAATGGGGGACGGGGAACAGAGATCCCACGGTAGGAAGGGGGATGTGGCAGAGAGATCCCAGAGGAGAATGGGGGACGGGGAACAGAGATCCCACGGTAGGAAGGGGGATGTGGCAGAGAGATCCCAGAGGAGGAAGGGGGACGGGGGAGAGAAATCCCACAGGGGGGAAGGGGGACGGGGGAGGGAGATCCCACAGGAGGAAGGGGGACGGGTAAGAGAGATCCCATAGGGGGGAAGGGGACAGTGGAGAGGGATCCCACAGGGGCGAAGAGGGACGCGGGAGGGCGGTTCCACAGCGGGGAAGGGGGACGGGGGAGGTAGATCCGACAGGAGGAAGGGGGACGGGGGAGAGGAATCCCACAGGGTGGAAGGGGGACGGGGAGAGGGATCCCAAAGGAAAAAGGGGCACGGGGGAGGAAGTTGCCACAAGAGGAAGGGGGACGGGACAGAGAGATACCACAGGAGGAAGGGGGACTGGGGAGCAGGATCCCACAGGGGGAAGGGGGACGGGGGAGAGGGATTCCACAGGGGTGAAGTGGGACACAGGAGGGAGATCCCTCAGGGGGGAATGGGGAGGTGGGGGGGAGAACCCAGAGGGGGAAGTGGGACGGGGGAGCAAGATCCCACAGGGGGAAGGGGGCAGTACAGATGGATTCCACAGGGGTGATTGGGGATGGGGATCACAAAATGGGAAAGGGGAAAGGGGGAAGGATATCCCACGGGGGGGAAGGTGGACGGTGGAGTGGAATCCCACAGGGGTGAAGGGTGACGGGGCAGAGAGATCCCACAGTAGGAAGGGCGACGGGGCAGAGAGATCCCACAGGAGGATGGGGGATGGGGAAGAGAGATCCCACGGTAGGAAGGGGGATGTGGCAGAGAGATCCCAGAGGAGGAAAGGGGATGGGGGAGAGGGATCCCACAGGGGGAAGGGGGATGGGGGAGAGTGATCCCACAGGGGGTAAGGTGGACGGGGGACGGAGAGTACGCAGGTGGGAAGGGGGAGAGAGATCCCACAGGAGGAAGGGGGACGAGGGAGAGAGATCCCACAGGAGGAAGGGGGACGAGGGAGAGAGATCCCACAGGGGGGAAGGTGGACGGGGGAGAGACATCCCAAAGGAGGAAGGGGGACTGGGGTGCAGGATCCCACAGGGGGAAGGGGGACGGTGGAGAGGGATTCCACAGGGGTGAAGTGGGACACAGGAGGGAGATCCCTCAGGGGTGAATGGGGAGGGAGAACACAGAGGGGGGAAGTGGGATGGGGGAGCAAGATCCCACAGGGGGAAGGGGGCAGTACAGATGGATTCCACAGGGGAGATTGGGGACGGGGATCACAAAATGGGAAAGGGGGAAGGATATCCCACGGGGGGGAAGGTGGACGGGGGAGGGGAATCCCACAGGGGTGAAGGGTGACGGGGCTGAGAGATCCCACAGGAGAAAGGGGGACGGGGGAGGGAGATCCCACAGGAGGGAAGGGGGACGGGGGAGGGGGATCCTACACGGGTGAAGGGTGACGGGGCAGAGAGATCCCACAGGAGGAAGGGCGACGGGGCAGAGAGATCCCACAGGAGGATGGGGGACGGGGAAGATAGATCCCACGGTAGGAAGGGGGATGTGGCAGAGAGATCCCAGAGGAGGAGAGGGGATGGGGGAGAGTGATCCCACAGGTGGTAAGGTGGACGGGGGACGGAGAGTACGCAGGTGGGAAGGGGGAGAGAGATCCCACAAGGAGGAAGGGGGACGAGGGAGAGAGATCCCACAAGGGGGAATGTGGACAGGGGAGGGGGTTAATACAGGGGTGAAGTTGATCGGGGGAGGGGGATCCCACAGGTGGATGGGGGATGGCGCAGAGAGATCCCACAGGAGGAACGGGGATGTGGGAGGGAGGTCCCACAGGAGGAAGGGGGACACGGGAGTCAGATCCCACACGGTGAAGGGGGACGGTGGAGAGGGATCCCACAGGAGGGAAGTGGGAGGCGGGAGGTTGTACCCACAGGGGGGAAGGGGGACAGGGGAGGCAAGATCCCAAAAGGGGAAGGGGGACTTTGGTAGGGAGATCCCACAGGAGGGAAGGGGGACGGGGGAGAGGGATCCCACAGGGGGAAGAGGGACGGGGGAGGGGGATCCCACAGTGGGGAAGGTGGACGGGGGAGGGGGATCCCACAGGGTGGAAGGGGGACGGGGAAGAGAGATCCCACAGGGGGATGGGGGAGGGGGATCCCACGGGAGTAAAGGGGTCGGGGGTGGGAGATCCCACAGGTGGCCGGGGGACGGGGCAGAGAGATCCCACAGGAGGAAGGTGGACGTGGGAGGGAGATCCCACAGGAGGAAGGGGGACACGGGGGTCAGATCCCACAGGGGGATGGGGGACGGTGGAGAAGGGATCCCAGAGGGGGGAAGGGATAGGCGGGAGGGAGAACCCACAGGGGGGAAGGGGGACGGGGTAGCAAGATCCCACAGGAGGATGAGGGACGGTGGAGAGGGATTCCACAGGGGTGAACGGGACATGGGAGGGAGAACCCACAGGGCGGAAGGGGGACGGGGGAGGGGGATCCTACACGGGGGAAGAGTGACGGGGCAGAGAGATCCCACAGGATGTTGGGGGACGGAGACGAGAGATCCCACAGTAGAATGGGGGACGGGGAAGAGAGATCCCACGGTAGGAAGGGGGATGTGGCAGAGAGATCCCAGAGGAGAATGGGGGACGGGGAACAGAGATCCCACGGTAGGAAGGGGGATGTGGCAGAGAGATCCCAGAGGAGAATGGGGGACGGGGAACAGAGATCCCACGGTAGGAAGGGGGATGTGGCAGAGAGATCCCAGAGGAGTAAGGGGGACGGGGGAGTGAAATCCCACAGGGGGGAAGGGGGACGGGGGAGGGAGATCCCACAGGAGGAAGGGGGACGGGTAAGAGAGATCCCACAGGGGGGAAGGGGACAGTGGAGAGGGATCCCACAGGGGTGAAGAGGGACGCGGGAGGGCGGTTCCACAGCGGGGAAGTGGGACGGGGGAGGTAGATCCGACAGGAGGAAGGGGGACGTGGGAGAGGAATCCCACAGGGTGGAAGGGGGACGGGGAGAGGGATCCCAAAGGAAAAAGGGGCACGGGGAAGGAAGTTGCCACAAGAGGAAGGGGGACGGGACAGAGAGATACCACAGGAGGAAGGGGGACTGGGGAGCAGGATCCCACAGGGGGAAGGGGGACGGGGGAGAGGGATTCCACAGGGGTGAAGTGGGACACAGGAGGGAGATCCCTCAGTGGGGAATGGGGAGGTGGGGGGGAGAACCCAGAGGGGGAAGTGGGACGGGGGAGCAAGATCCCACAGGGGGAAGGGGGCAGTACAGATGGATTCCACAGGGGTGATTGGGTCGGGGATCACAAAATGGGAAAGGGGGAAGGATATCCCACGGGGGGGAAGGTGGACGGTGGAGGGGAATCCCACAGGGGTGAAGGGTGACGGGGCAGAGAGATCCCACAGGAGGTTGGGGGATGTGGAAGAGAGATCCCACGGTAGGAAGGGGGATGTGGCAGAGGGATCCCAGAGGAGGAAAGGGGATGGGGGAGAGGGATCCCACAGGGGGAAGGGGGATGGGGGAGAGTGATCCCACAGGGGGTAAGGTGGACGGGGGACGGAGAGTACGCAGGTGGGAAGGGGGAGAGAGATCCCACAGGAAGAAGGGGGACGAGGGAGAGAGATCCCACAGGGGGGAAGGTGGACGGTGGAGAGGGATTCCACAGGGGTGAAGGGGGACACAGGAGGGAGATCCCTCAGGGGTGAATGGGGAGGGAGAACACAGAGGGGGGAAGTGGGACGGGGGAGCAAGATCCCACAGGGGGAAGGGGGCAGTACAGATGGATTCCACAGTGGAGATTGGGGACGGGGATCACAAAATGGGAAAGGGGAAAGGGGGAAGGATATCCCACGGGGGGGAAGGTGGACGGGGGAGGGGAATCCCACAGGGGTGAAGGGTGACGGGGCTGAGAGATCCCACAGGAGGAAGGGCGACGGGGCAGAGAGATCCCACAGGAGGATGGGGGACGGGGAAGATAGATCCCACGGTAGGAAGGGGGATGTGGCAGAGAGATCCCAGAGGAGGAGAGGGGATGGGGGAGAGTGATCCCACAGGTGGTAAGGTGGACGGGGGACGGAGAGTACGCAGGTGGGAAGGGGGAGAGAGATCCCACAAGGAGGAAGGGGGACGAGGGAGAGAGATCCCACAGGGGGGAAGGTGGACGGGGGAGGGGGATCATACAGGGGTGAAGTTGATCGGGGGAGGGGGATCCCACAGGTGGATGGGGGATGGCGCAGAGAGATCCCACAGGAGGAAGGTGGACGTGGGAGGGAGATCCCACAGGAGGAAGGGGGACACGGTGGTCAGATCCCACAGGGGGATGGGGGACGGTGGAGAAGGGATCCCAGAGGGGGGAAGGGATAGGCGGGAGGGAGAACCCACAGGGGGGAAGGGGGACGGGGTAGCAAGATCCCACAGGAGGATGAGGGACGGTGGAGAGGGATTCCACAGGGGTGAAGGGGGACATGGGAGGGAGAACCCACAGGGCGGAAGGGGGACGGGGGAGGGGGATCCTACACGGGGGAAGGGTGACGGGGCAGAGAGATCCCACAGGATGTTGTGGGACGGAGACGAGGGATCCCACAGGAGAATGGGGGACGGGGAAGAGAGATCCCACGGTAGGAAGGGGGATGTGGCAGAGAGATCCCAGAGGAGAATGGGGGACGGGGAACAGAGATCCCACGGTAGGAAGGGGGATGTGGCAGAGAGATCCCAGAGGAGGAAGGGGGACGGGGGAGAGGGATCCCACAGGGGGTAAGGTGGACGGGGGATGGAGAGTACGCAGGTGGGAAGGGGGAGAGAGATCCCACAGGAGGAAGGGGGACGAGGGAGAGAGATCCCACAGGGGGGAAGGTGGACGGGGGAGGGGGATCAGACAGGGGTGAAGAGGGACGTGGGAGGGAGTTTCCACTGGGGAGAAGGGGGACGGGGCAGGTAGATCCGACAGGAGGAAAGGGGACGGCGGAGGGTGATCCCACAGGAGGAAGGGGGACGTGGGAGAGGGATCCCACAGGGTGGAAGGGGGACGGGGAGAGGGATCCCAAAGGAAAAAGGGGCACGGGGGAGGAAGTTGCCACAAGAGGAAGGGGGACGGGGCAGAGAGATCCCACAAGAGGAAGGGGGACGGGGAAGAGAGATCCCACGGTAGGAAGGGGGATGTGGCAGAGAGATCCCAGAGGAGAATGGGGGACGGGGAACAGAGATCCCATGGTAGGAAGGGGGATGTGGCAGAGAGATCCCAGAGGAGGAAGGGGGACGGGGGAGAGAAATCCCACAGGGGGGAAGGGGGACGGGGGAGGGAGATCCCACAGGAGGAAGGGGGACGGGTAAGAGAGATCCCACAGGGGGAAAGGGGACAGTGGAGAGGGGATCCCACAGGGGTGAAGATGGACGCGGGAGGGGCGGTTCCACAGCGGGGAAGGGGGACGGGGGAGGTATATCCGACAGGAGGAAGGGGGACCGGGGAGAGGAATCCCACAGGGTGGAAGGGGGATGGGGGAGAGTGATCCCACAGGGGGTAAGGTGGACGGGGGACGGGGGACGGAGAGTACGCAGGTGGGAAGGGGGGAGAGAGATCCCACAGGAGGAAGGGGGACGAGGGAGAGAGATCCCACAGGGGGGAAGGTGGACGGGGGAGAGACATCCCAAAGGAGGAAGGGGGACTGGGGTGCAGGATCCCACAGGGGGGAAGGGGGACGGTGGAGAGGGATTCCACAGGGGTGAAGGGGGACACAGGAGGGAGATCCCTCAGGGGTGAATGGGGTGGGAGAACACAGAGGTGGGAAGTGGGACGGGGGAGCAAGATCCCACAGGGGGAAGGGGGCAGTACAGATGGATTCCACAGGGGAGATTGGGGACGGGGATCACAAAATGGGAAAGGGGAAAGGGGGAAGGATATCCCACGGGGGGGAAGGTGGACGGGGGAGGGGAATCCCACAGGGGTGAAGGGTGACGGGGCAGAGAGATCCCACAGGAGGAAGGGCGACGGGGCAGAGAGATCCCACAGGAGGATGGGGGACGGGGAAGATAGATCCCACGGTGGGAAGGGGGATGTGGCAGAGAGATCCCAGAGGAGGAGAGGGGATGGGGGAGAGTGATCCCACAGGTGGTAAGGTGGACGGGGGACGGAGAGTACGCAGGTGGGAAGGGGGAGAGAGATCCCACAAGGAGGAAGGGGGACGAGGGAGAGAGATCCCACAGGGGGGAAGGTGGACGGGGGAGGGGGATCATACAGGGGTGAAGTTGATCGGGGGAGGGGGATCCCACAGGTGGATGGGGGATGGCGCAGAGAGATCCCGCAGGAGGAACGGGGACGTGGGAGGGAGGTCCCACAGGAGGAAGGGGGACACGGGAGTCAGATCCCACACGGTGAAGGGGGACGGTGGAGAGGGATCCCACAGGGGGGAAGTGGGAGGCGGGAGGTTGTACCCACAGGGGGGAAGGGGGACAGGGGAGGCAAGATCCCAAAAGGAGAAGGGGGACTTTGGTAGGGAGATCCCACAGGAGGGAAGGGGGACGGGGGAGAGGGATCCCACAGGGGGAAGAGGGACGGGGGAGGGGGATCCCACAGGGGGGAAGGTGAACGGGGAAAGGGGGAAGGATGTCCCACGGGGGGAAGGTGGACGGGGGAGGGGAATCCCACAGGGGTGAAGGGTGACGGGGCAGAGAGATCCCACAGGAGGAAGGGCGAAGGGGCAGAGAGATCCCACAGGAGGATGGGGGATGGGGAAGAGAGATCCCACGGTAGGAAGGGGGATGTGGCAGAGAGATCCCAGAGGAGGAAGGGGGACGGGGGAGAGGGATCCCACCGTGGTGAAGGGGGGACATGGGAGGGAGAACCCACAGGGGGGAAGGGGGACGGGGGCGCAAGATCCCACAGGAGGATGGGGGACGGTGGAGAGGGATTCCACTGGGGTGAAGGGGGGACACAGGATGGAGATCCCACAGGCGAATGGGGGACGGGAATCCCAAAATGGGGAAGGGGCAAGGGGAGGGGGATCCCACAGGGGGAAGGTGGACGGGGGAGGGGGATCCTACACGGGGGAAGGGTGATGGGGCAGAGAGTTCCCACAGGATGTTGGGGGACGGGGACGAGAGATCCCACAGGAGAATGGGGGACGGGGAAGAGAGATCCCACGGTAGGAAGGGGGATGTGGCAGAGAGATCCCAGAGGAGGAAGGGGGACGGGGGAGAGGTATCCCAGGGGGTAAGGTGGACGGGGGACGGAGAGTACGCAGGTGGGAAGGGGGAGAGAGATCCCACAGGAGGAAGGGGGACGAGGGAGAGAGATCCCACAGGGGGGAAGGTGGACGGGGGAGGGGGATCAGACAGGGGTGGTTTATCTGGGGAGGGGGATCCCACAGTTGGACGGGGGACGGGGCAGAGAGATCCCACAGGATGAACAGGGACGTAGGAGGACGATCCCACAGGGGGAAGGGGGACACGGGAGTCAGAACCCACAGGGGGGAAGGGGACAGTGGAGAGGGATCCCAGAGGGGTGAAGAGGGACGCGGGAGGGAGTTTCCACAGGGGAGAAGGGGGACGGGGTAGGTAGATCCAACAGGAGGAAAGGGGACGGCGGAGGGTGATCCCACAGGAGGAAGGGGGACGTGGGAGTCAGATCCCACTGGAGGAAGGGGGGACGTAGGAGAGGGATCCCACAGGGTGGAAGGGGGACGGGGAGAGGGATCCCAAAGGAAAAAGGGGCACGGGGGAGGAAGTTGCCACAAGAGGAAGGGGGACGGGGCAGAGAGATCCCACAGGAGGAAGGGGGGACTGGGGAGCAGGATCCCACAGGGGGAAGTGGGATGGTGGAGAGGGATTCCACAGGGGTGAAGGGGGACACAGATCCCTCAGGGGGGAATGGGGAGGTGGGGGGGAGAACCCAGAGGGGGGAAGTGGGACGGGGGAGCAAGATCCCACAGGGGGAAGGGGGCAGTACAGATGGATTCCACAGGGGTGATTGGGGACGGGGATCACAAAATGGGAACGGGGGAAAGGGGGAAGGATGTCCCACGGGGGGAAGGTGGACGGGGGAGGGGAATCCCACAGGGGTGAAGGGTGACGGGGCAGAGAGATCCCACAGGAGGAAGGGCGAAGGGGCAGAGAGATCCCACAGGAGGATGGGGGATGGGGAAGAGAGATCCCACGGTCGGAAGGGGGATGTGGCAGAGAGATCCCAGAGGAGGAAGGGGGACGGGGGAGAGGGATCCCACCGTGGTGAAGGGGGACATGGGAGGGAGAACCCACAGGGGGGAAGGGGGACGGGGGAGCAAGATCCCACAGGAGGATGGGGGACGGTGGAGAGGGATTCCACTGGGGTGAAGGGGGACACAGGATGGAGATCCCACAGGCGAATGGGGGACGGGAATCCCAAATGGGGAAGGGGCAAGGGGAGGGGGATCCCACAGGGGGAAGGTGGACGGGGGAGGGGGATCCTACACGGGGGAAGGGTGATGGGGCAGAGAGTTCCCACAGGATGTTGGGGGACGGGGACGAGAGATCCCACAGGAGAATGGGGGACGGGGAAGAGAGATCCCACGGTAGGAAGGGGGATGTGGCAGAGAGATCCCAGAGGAGGAAGGGGGACGGGGGAGAGGTATCCCAGGGGGTAAGGTGGACGGGGGACGGAGAGTACGCAGGTGGGAAGGGGGAGAGAGATCCCACAGGAGGAAGGGGGACGAGGGAGAGAGATCCCACAGGGTGGAAGGTTGACGGGGGAGGGGGATCACACAGGGGTTGTTTATCGGGGGAGGGGGATCCCTCAGTTGGACGGGGGACGGGCAGAGAGATCCCACAGGAGGAACAGGGACGTGGGAGGGCGATCCCACAGGGGGAAGGGGGACTCGGAGTCAGAACCCACATGGGGCTGAGTGATCCCACAGGAGGAAGGTGGACTGGGGTGGGAGATCCCACGGGAGGGAAGGGGGACGGGGGAGTGTGAGCCCTCAGGAGGGTAGCGGGACGGGAAGAGAGATCCCACGGTAGGAAGGGGGATGTGGCAGAGAGATCCCACAGGAGGAAGGTGGACTGGGGTGGGAGATCCCACGGGAGGGAAGGGGGACGGGGGGATTGTGAGCCCTCAGGAGGGTAGCGGGACGGGAAGAGAGATCCCACAGGAGGAAGGGGGACGGGGCAGAGAAATGCCACAGGAGGAAGGGGGACGGGGCAGAGAGATGCCACAGGAGGATGGGGGACGGGGAACAGAGATCCCACGGTAGGAAGGGGGATGAGGCAGAGAGATATCACAGGAGGAAGGGGGACAGGGGAGTCAGATCCCACAGGGGGAAGGGGGACGAGGGAGAGGGATCCCACGGGGGGGAAGGTGGACGGGGGAGGGGGATCCCACATGGGGGAAGGGGGGATTGGGATCCCAATCTGAGAGGAGGAAGGGGGATGGGGCAGAGAGATCCCACAGGAGGATGGGGGACGGGGAAGATAGATCCCACGGTGGGAAGGGGGATGTGGCAGAGAGATCCCAGAGGAGGAGAGGGGATGGGGGAGAGTGATCCCACAGGTGGTAAGGTGGACGGGGGACGGAGAGTACGCAGGTGGGAAGGGGGAGAGAGATCCCACAAGGAGGAAGGGGGACGAGGGAGAGAGATCCCACAGGGGGGAAGGTGGACGGGGGAGGGGGATCATACAGGGGTGAAGTTGATCGGGGGAGGGGGATCCCACAGGTGGATGGGGGATGGCGCAGAGAGATCCCGCAGGAGGAACGGGGACGTGGAAGGGCAGGTCCCACAGGAGGAAGGGGGACACGGGAGTCAGATCCCACACGGTGAAGGGGGACGGTGGAGAGGGATCCCACAGGGGGAAGAGGGACGGGGGAGGGGGATCCCACAGGGGGGAAGGTGGACGGGGGAGGGGATCCCACAGGGTGGAAGGGGGACGGGGAAGAGAGATCCCACAGGGGGATGGGGGAGGGGGATCCCACAGGAGTAAAGGGGTCGGGGGTGGGAGATCCCACAGGTGGCCGGGGGACGGGGCAGAGAGATCCCACAGGAGGAAGGTGGACGTGGGAGGGAGATCCCACAGGAGGAAGGGGGACACGGGGGTCAGATCCCACAGGGGGATGGTGGACGGTGGAGAAGGGATCCCAGAGGGGGGAAGGGATAGGCGGGAGGGAGAACCCACAGGGGGGAAGGGGGACGGGGTAGCAAGATCCCACAGGAGGATGAGGGACGGTGGAGAGGGATTCCACAGGGGTGAAGGGGGACATGGGAGGGAGAACCCACAGGGCGGAAGGGGGACGGGCGAGGGGGATCCTACACAGGGGAAGGGTGACGGGGCAGAGAGATCCCACAGGATGTTGGGGGACGGAGACGAGAGATCCCACAGGAGAATGGGGGACGGGGAAGAGAGATCCCACGGTAGGAAGGGGGATGTGGCAGAGAGATCCCAGAGGAGAATGGGGGACGGGGAACAGAGATCCCACGGTAGGAAGGGGGATGTGGCAGAGAGATCCCAGAGGAGGAAGGGGGACGGGGGGTGAGGGATCCCACAGGGGGTAAGGTGGACGGGGGACGGAGAGTACGCAGGTGGGAAGGGGGAGAGAGATCCCACAGGAGGAAGGGGGACGAGGGAGAGAGATCCCACAGGGGGGAAGGTGGACGGGGGAGGGGGATCAGACAGGGGTGGTTTATCTGGGGAGGGGGATCCCACAGTTGGACGGGGGACGGGGCAGAGAGATCCCACAGGATGAACAGGGACGTAGGAGGACGATCCCACAGGGGGAAGGGGGACACGGGAGTCAGAACCCACAGGGGGAAGGGGACAGTGGAGAGGGATCCCAGAGGGGTGAAGAGGGACGCGGGAGGGAGTTTCCACAGGGGAGAAGGGGGACGGGGTAGGTAGATCCGACAGGAGGAAAGTGGACGGAGGAGGGTGATCCCACAGGAGGAAGGGGGACGTGGGAGTCAGATCCCACTGGAGGAAGGGGGACGTAGGAGAGGGATCCCACAGGGTGGAAGGGGGACGGGGAGAGGGACCCCAAAGGAAAAAGGGGCACGGGGGAGGAAGTTGCCACAAGAGGAAGGGGGACGGGGCAGAGAGATCCCACAGGAGGAAGGGGGGACTGGGGAGCAGGATCCCACAGGGGGAAGTGGGATGGTGGAGAGGGATTCCACAGGGGTGAAGGGGGACACAGATCCCTCAGGGGGGAATGGGGAGGTGGGGGGGAGAACCCAGAGGGGGGAAGTGGGACGGGGGGAGCAAGATCCCACAGGGGGAAGGGGGCAGTACAGATGGATTCCACAGGGGTGATTGGGGACGGGGATCACAAAATGGGAACGGGGAAAGGGGGAAGGATGTCCCACGGGGGGAAGGTGGACGGGGGAGGGGAATCCCACAGGGGTGAAGGGTGACGGGGCAGAGAGATCCCACAGGAGGAAGGGCGAAGGGGCAGAGAGATCCCACAGGAGGATGGGGGATGGGGAAGAGAGATCCCACGGTCGGAAGGGGGATGTGGCAGAGAGATCCCAGAGGAGGAAGGGGGACGGGGGAGAGGGATCCCACCGTGGTGAAGGGGGACATGGGAGGGAGAACCCACAGGGGGGAAGGGGGACGGGGGAGCAAGATCCCACAGGAGGATGGGGGACGGTGGAGAGGGATTCCGCTGGGGTGAAGGGGGACACAGGATGGAGATCCCACAGGCGAATGGGGGACGGGAATCCCAAAATGGGGAAGGGGCAAGGGGAGGGGGATCCCACAGGGGGAAGGTGGACGGGGGAGGGGGATCCTACACGGGGGAAGGGTGATGGGGCAGAGAGTTCCCACAGGATGTTGGGGGACGGGGACGAGAGATCCCACAGGAGAATGGGGGACGGGGAAGAGAGATCCCACGGTAGGAAGGGGGATGTGGCAGAGAGATCCCAGAGGAGGAAGGGGGACGGGGGAGAGGGATCCCACCGTGGTGAAGGGGGGACATGGGAGGGAGAACCCACAGGGGGGAAGGGGGACGGGGGAGCAAGATCCCACAGGAGGATGGGGGACGGGAAGAGAGATCCCACGGTAGGAAGGGGGATGTGGCAGAGAGATCCCACAGGAGGAAGGTGGACTGGGGTGGGAGATCCCACGGGAGGGAAGGGGGACGGGGGATTGTGAGCCCTCAGGAGGGGTAGCGGGACGGGAAGAGAGATCCCACAGGAGGAAGGGGGACGGGGCAGAGAAATGCCACAGGAGGAAGGGGGACGGGGCAGAAAGATGCCACAGGAGGATGGGGGACGGGGAACAGAGATCCCACGGTAGGAAGGGGGATGAGGCAGAGAGATATCACAGGAGGAAGGGGGACAGGGGAGTCAGATCCCACAGGGGGAAGGGGACGAGGGAGAGGGATCCCACGGGGGGGAAGGTGGACGGGGGAGGGGGGATCCCACATGGGGGAAGGGGGGATTGGGATCCCAATCTGAGAGGAGGAAGGGGGATGGGGCAGAGAGATCCCACAGGAGGATGGGGGACGGGGAAGATAGATCCCACGGTGGGAAGGGGGATGTGGCAGAGAGATCCCAGAGGAGGAGAGGGGGATGGGGGAGAGTGATCCCACAGGTGGTAAGGTGGACGGGGGACGGAGAGTACGCAGGTGGGAAGGGGGAGAGAGATCCCACAAGGAGGAAGGGGGACTGGGGAGAGAGATCCCACAGGGGGGAAGGTGGACGGGGGAGGGGGATCATACAGGGGTGAAGTTGATCGGGGGAGGGGGATCCCACAGGTGGATGGGGGATGGCGCAGAGAGATCCCGCAGGAGGAACGGGGACGTGGAAGGGAGGTCCCACAGGAGGAAGGGGGACACGGGAGTCAGATCCCACACGGTGAAGGGGGACGGTGGAGAGGGATCCCACAGGGGGAAGAGGGACGGGGGAGGGGGATCCCACAGGGGGGAAGGTGGACGGGGGAGGGGGATCCCACAGGGTGGAAGGGGGACGGGGAAGAGAGATCCCACAGGGGGATGGGGGAGGGGGATCCCACAGGAGTAAAGGGGTCGGGGGGTGGAGATCCCACAGGTGGCCGGGGGACGGGGCAGAGAGATCCCACAGGAGGAAGGTGGACGTGGGAGGGAGATCCCACAGGAGGAAGGGGGACACGGGGGTCAGATCCCACAGGGGGATGGGGGACGGTGGAGAAGGGATCCCAGAGGGGGGAAGGGATAGGCGGGAGGGAGAACCCACAGGGGGGAAGGGGGACGGGGTAGCAAGATCCCACAGGAGGATGAGGGACGGTGGAGAGGGATTCCACAGGGGTGAAGGGGGACATGGGAGGGAGAACCCACAGGGCGGAAGGGGGACGGGCGAGGGGGATCCTACACGGGGGAAGGGTGACGGGGCAGAGAGATCCCACAGGATGTTGGGGGACGGAGACGAGAGATCCCACAGGAGAATGGGGGACGGGGAAGAGAGATCCCACGGTAGGAAGGGGGATGTGGCAGAGAGATCCCAGAGGAGAATGGGGGACGGGGAACAGAGATCCCACGGTAGGAAGGGGGATGTGGCAGAGAGATCCCAGAGGAGGAAGGGGGACGGGGGTGAGGGATCCCACAGGGGGTAAGGTGGACGGGGGACGGAGAGTACGCAGGTGGGAAGGGGGAGAGAGATCCCACAGGAGGAAGGGGGACGAGGGAGAGAGATCCCACAGGGGGGAAGGTGGACGGGGGAGGGGGATCAGACAGGGGTGGTTTATCTGGGGAGGGGGATCCCACAGTTGGACGGGGGACGGGGCAGAGAGATCCCACAGGATGAACAGGGACGTAGGAGGACGATCCCACAGGGGGAAGGGGGACACGGGAGTCAGAACCCACAGGGGGAAGGGGACAGTGGAGAGGGATCCCAGAGGGGTGAAGAGGGACGCGGGAGGGAGTTTCCACAGGGGAGAAGGGGGACGGGGTAGGTAGATCCGACAGGAGGAAAGGGGACGGCGGAGGGTGATCCCACAGGAGGAAGGGGGACGTGGGAGTCAGATCCCACTGGAGGAAGGGGGACGTAGGAGAGGGATCCCACAGGGTGGAAGGGGGACGGGGAGAGGGACCCCAAAGGAAAAAGGGGCACGGGGGAGGAAGTTGCCACAAGAGGAAGGGGGACGGGGCAGAGAGATCCCACAGGAGGAAGGGGGACTGGGGAGCAGGATCCCACAGGGGGAAGTGGGATGGTGGAGAGGGATTCCACAGGGGTGAAGGGGGACACAGATCCCTCAGGGGGGAATGGGGAGGTGGGGGGGAGAACCCAGAGGGGGGAAGTGGGACGGGGGAGCAAGATCCCACAGGGGGAAGGGGGCAGTACAGATGGATTCCACAGGGTGATTGGGGACGGGGATCACAAAATGGGAACGGGGAAAGGGGGAAGGATGTCCCACGGGGGGAAGGTGGACGGGGGAGGGGAATCCCACAGGGGTGAAGGGTGACGGGGCAGAGAGATCCCACAGGAGGAAGGGCGAAGGGGCAGAGAGATCCCACAGGAGGATGGGGGATGGGGAAGAGAGATCCCACGGTCGGAAGGGGGATGTGGCAGAGAGATCCCAGAGGAGGAAGGGGGACGGGGGAGAGGGATCCCACCGTGGTGAAGGGGGACATGGGAGGGAGAACCCACAGGGGGGAAGGGGGACGGGGGAGCAAGATCCCACAGGAGGATGGGGGACGGTGGAGAGGGATTCCGCTGGGGTGAAGGGGGACACAGGATGGAGATCCCACAGGCGAATGGGGGACGGGATCCTAAAATGGGGAAGGGGCAAGGGGAGGGGGATCCCACAGGGGGAAGGTGGACGGGGGAGGGGGATCCTACACGGGGGAAGGGTGATGGGGCAGAGAGTTCCCACAGGATGTTGGGGGACGGGGACGAGAGATCCCACAGGAGAATGGGGGACGGGGAAGAGAGATCCCACGGTAGGAAGGGGGATGTGGCAGAGAGATCCCAGAGGAGGAAGGGGGACGGGGGAGAGGGATCCCACCGTGGTGAAGGGGGACATGGGAGGGAGAACCCACAGGGGGGAAGGGGGACGGGGGAGCAAGATCCCACAGGAGGATGGGGGACGGTGGAGAGGGATTCCACTGGGGTGAAGGGGGACACAGGATGGAGATCCCACAGGCGAATGGGGGACGGGAATCCCAAAATGGGGAAGGGGCAAGGGGAGGGGGATCCCACAGGGGGAAGGTGGACGGGGGAGGGGGATCCTACACGGGGGAAGGGTGATGGGGCAGAGAGTTCCCACAGGATGTTGGGGGACGGGGACGAGAGATCCCACAGGAGAATGGGGGACGGGGAAGAGAGATCCCACGGTAGGAAGGGGGATGTGGCAGAGAGATCCCAGAGGAGGAAGGGGGACGGGGAGAGGGATCCCACCGTGGTGAAGGGGGACATGGGAGGGAGAACCCACAGGGGGGAAGGGGGACGGGGGAGCAAGATCCCACAGGAGGATGGGGGACGGGAAGAGAGATCCCACGGTAGGAAGGGGGATGTGGCAGAGAGATCCCACAGGAGGAAGGTGGACTGGGGTGGGAGATCCCACGGGAGGGAAGGGGGACGGGGGATTGTGAGCCCTCAGGAGGGTAGCGGGACGGGAAGAGAGATCCCACAGGAGGAAGGGGGACGGGGCAGAGAAATGCCACAGGAGGAAGGGGGACGGGGCAGAGAGATGCCACAGGAGGATGGGGGACGGGGAACAGAGATCCCACGGTAGGAAGGGGGATGAGGCAGAGAGATATCACAGGAGGAAGGGGGACAGGGGAGTCAGATCCCACAGGGGGAAGGGGGACGAGGGAGAGGGATCCCACGGGGGGGAAGGTGGACGGGGGAGGGGGATCCCACATGGGGGAAGGGGGGATTGGGATCCCAATCTGAGAGGAGGAAGGGGGATGGGGCAGAGAGATCCCACAGGAGGATGGGGGACGGGGAAGATAGATCCCACGGTGGGAAGGGGGATGTGGCAGAGAGATCCCAGAGGAGGAGAGGGGATGGGGGAGAGTGATCCCACAGGTGGTAAGGTGGACGGGGGACGGAGAGTACGCAGGTGGGAAGGGGGAGAGAGATCCCACAAGGAGGAAGGGGGACGAGGGAGAGAGATCCCACAGGGGGGAAGGTGGACGGGGGAGGGGGATCATACAGGGGTGAAGTTGATCGGGGGAGGGGGATCCCACAGGTGGATGGGGGATGGCGCAGAGAGATCCCGCAGGAGGAACGGGGACGTGGAAGGGAGGTCCCACAGGAGGAAGGGGGACACGGGAGTCAGATCCCACACGGTGAAGGGGGGACGGTGGAGAGGGATCCCACAGGGGAAGGTGGACGGGGGAGGGGGATCCTACACGGGGGAAGGGTGATGGGGCAGAGAGTTCCCACAGGATGTTGGGGGACGGGGACGAGAGATCCCACAGGAGAATGGGGGACGGGGAAGAGAGATCCCACGGTAGGAAGGGGGATGTGGCAGAGAGATCCCAGAGGAGGAAGGGGGACGGGGGAGAGGGATCCCACCGTGGTGAAGGGGGACATGGGAGGGAGAACCCACAGGGGGGAAGGGGGACGGGGGAGCAAGATCCCACAGTAGGATGGGGGACGGTGGAGAGGGATTCCACTGGGGTGAAGGGGGACACAGGATGGAGATCCCACAGGCGAATGGGGGACGGGAATCCCAAAATGGGGAAGGGGCAAGGGGAGGGGGATCCCACAGGGGGAAGGTGGACGGGGGAGGGGGATCCTACACGGGGGAAGGGTGATGGGGCAGAGAGTTCCCACAGGATGTTGGGGGACGGGGACGAGAGATCCCACAGGAGAATGGGGGACGGGGAAGAGAGATCCCACGGTAGGAAGGGGGATGTGGCAGAGAGATCCCAGAGGAGGAAGGGGGACGGGGGAGAGGTATCCCAGGGGGTAAGGTGGACGGGGGACGGAGAGTACGCAGGTGGGAAGGGGGAGAGAGATCCCACAGGAGGAAGGGGGACGAGGGAGAGAGATCCCACAGGGTGGGTTGACGGGGGAGGGGGGATCACACAGGGGTTGTTTATCGGGGGAGGGGGATCCCTCAGTTGGACGGGGGACGGGCAGAGAGATCCCACAGGAGGAACAGGGACGTGGGAGGGCGATCCCACAGGGGGAAGGGGGACTCGGGAGTCAGAACCCACATGGGGCTGAGTGATCCCACAGGAGGAAGGTGGACTGGGGTGGGAGATCCCACGGGAGGGAAGGGGGACGGGGGAGTGTGAGCCCTCAGGAGGGTAGCGGGACGGGAAGAGAGATCCCACAGGAGGAAGGGGGACGGGGCAGAGAGATGCCACAGGAGGATGGGGGACGGGGAACAGAGATCCCACGGTAGGAAGGGGGATGAGGCAGAGAGATATCACAGGAGGAAGGGGGACAGGGGAGTCAGATCCCACAGGGGAAGGGGGACGAGGGAGAGGGATCCCACGGGGGGGGAAGGTGGACGGGGGAGGGGGATCCCACATGGGGTAAGGGGGGATTGGGATCCCAATCTGAGAGGAGGAAGGGGGATGGGGCAGAGAGATCCCATAGGTGGTTGGGGGATGGGGATGAGAGATCCCACAGGAGAAAGGGGGACGGGGCAGAGAGATCCCACAGGATGAAGGGGGACTGGGAAGAGAGATCCCACAGGAGGAAGGGGGACGGGGGAGGGAGATCCCACAGGTGAAAGGGGGACACAAGGGTTAGATCCCACAGGGGGGAAGGGGGACGGTGGAGAGGGATTCCACAGGGGTGAAGGGGGACACGGGAGTCAGATCCCACACGGTGAAAGGGGACGGGGGAGGGGGATCCCACAGCGGGGATGGGGGAAGGGGGAGGGGGATCCCACAGGGGGAAGGTGGACGGGGCAGAGAGATCCCACAGGTGGACGGGGGACGGGGCAGAGAGATCCCACAGGAGGAACGGGGACGTGGGAGGGAGGTCCCACTGGAGGAAGGGGGACACGGGAGTCAGATCCCACACGGTGAAAGGGGACGGGGGGAGAGGGATCCCACAGCGGGGATGGGGGAAGGGGGGGATCCCACAGGGGGAAGGTGGACGGGGCAGAGAGATCCCACAGGAAGTAGGGGGCAGGGAAGAGAGATCCCACAGGAGGAAGGGAGATGGGGCAGAGAGATCCCACAGGTGGATGTGGGACGGGGATGAGAGATCCCACGGTAGGAATGGGGAATGTGGCAGACAGATTCCACAGGAGAGAAGGGGGACTTTGGTACGGAGATCCCACCGGAGGGAAGGGGGACTTTGGTAGGGAGATCCCACAGGAGGGAAGGGGGACGGGGGAGAGGGATCCCACAGGGGGGAAGGGGGGACGGGGGAGGCAAGATCCCACAAGGGGAAGGGGGACGGTGGAGAGGGATTCCACAGGGGTGAAGGGGGACATGGGAGTTAGATCCCACAAGGGAGAAGAGATACGGGGATACCAAAATGGGGAAGGGAGAAGGGGGAGGGGGATCCCACAGGGGGGAAGGGGGACGGGGCAGAGAGATCCCACAGGAGGAAGGGGGACGGGGCAGAGAGATCCCACAGGAGGAAGGGGGACGGGGCAGAGAGATCCCACAGGAGGATCGGGGACGGGGAGGAGAGATCCCACGGTAGGAAGGGGGATGTGGCAGACAGATATCACAGGAGGAAGGGGGACAGGGGAGTCAGATCCCACAGGGGGAAGGGGGATTGGGGAGAGGGATCCCACAGGGGGGAAGGTAGATGGGGGAGGGAGAGCCCGCAGGTGGGAAGGGGGAGAGAGATCCCACAGGATGAAGGGAGAGGGGAGTCATATCCCACAGGGGCAAGGGGTCGAGGGAGAGGGATCCCACAGGGGGGAAGGTGGACGGGGGAGGGTGATCCCACGGGGGGAAGGTGGACGGGGGAGGGGGATCCCTCAGGGGGGAAGGGGGGCCGAGGGAGGTGGGTCCCACACGGGGATGGGGGAGGAAGATCTCACAGTCGGAAGGGGGTCGGGGGCGGGCGATCCCACAGGAGGAAGGGGGACGAGGGAGAGAGATCCCACAGGGGGAAGGGGGATGGGGGAGAGGGATCCCACAGGGGGTAAGGTGGACGGGGGACGGAGAGTACGCAGGTGGGAAGGGGGAGAGAGATCCCACAGGGGGAAGGGGGACGAGGGAGAGAGATCCCACAGGGGGGAAGGTGGACGGGGGAGGGGGATCCCGCAGGTGGACGGGGGACGGGGCAGAGAGATCCCACAGGAGGAACGGGAACGTGGGAGGGAGATCCCACAGGAGGAAGGGGGACACGGGAGTCAGATCCCACACGGTGAAGGGGGACGGTGGAGAGGGATCCCACAGGGGGGAAGTGGGAGGCGGGAGGGAGTACCCACGGGGGGAAGGGGGACGGGGGAGGCAAGATCCCACAAGGGGAAGGGGGACGGTGGAGAGGGATTCCACAGGGGTGAAAGGGGACGGGGGATGGGGATCCCACAGCGGGGATGGGGGAAGGGGGAGGGGGATCCCACAGGGGGAAGGTGGACGGGGCAGAGAGATCCCACAGGAAGTAGGGGGCAGGGAAGAGAGATCCCACAGGAGGAAGGGAGATGGGGCAGAGAGATCCCACAGGTGGATGTGGGACGGGGATGAGAGATCCCACGGTAGGAATGGGGAATGTGGCAGAGAGATTCCACAGGAGAGAAGGGGGACTTTGGTACGGAGATCCCACAGGAGGGAAGGGGGACTTTGGTAGGGAGATCCCACAGGAGGGAAGGGGGACGGGGGAGAGGGATCCCACAGGGGGGAAGGGGGACGGGGAAGAGAGATCCCACAGGG